>NT_176616.1:1650326-1724064 GCF_000188095.3 Bombus impatiens | reverse complement strand
GCGGCAGACCACCGCCACCCCTACCCCTTCGAGTTAACCGCCTAGTCTGGTGGTTATAGGGGAACGAGGGTGCTGAAGGACCCTTTGATCCTGCGATCCCCACGAACTGCCGCCGCTTGTGTTTGTATTGCCGTAAAAAGTGGGCCACCGGAAAAAGGCCCCTCCGCCAACCCCCGAACACCCTAATCCCTAGTTGAACGCTTCTAATCGCTCCGGACGAACCTGACGCCTCGTTTCTGCACGACTTCTCCTCGCGGTTCCTCTGATAGCTTTACGAGGGTTGATTTAAAGTCACACCAAAAGGTGTCTTCCCTCTTTTCTCTCTTCCTTTTCTTTTTTATTTTATGCGATTGAGACTTAATTCTTCTTTGAAGAGTAACCGAAAGATTCGTAATAAAAATGATCCTTGTCTTTGTTCGCATTTTTTCCCAGCAAAAAGAAAGAGTAGCCCAGTTTCTTTGATTTTTGTTTAATACGTTTTAGTCTATCCAGTGACAAGATTCATCGTATTACGCAATCACTGTAAATGAATCTGTATTATATAAAGGAATTGTATTCAATTCACGAAGTTGTTGAGCTTAAATTTTATTGCGGAAGATATATCAAGATGCACATCATTTTTCATAATACTTGTTGAAGTAATTACTTCAAGAAAAACTTTACATCTTTTCTTTTGTATATCCGCGACCTGGAGACCGCTGTTACGAAGAGAATAGAATTTAGTGAAACAAAAAATTCTAAATAGGGAGAAGTCCATATTATTGTGCCCTTGAGTATAAATGTTGTTTTGGATTACAAGGTCTAAAAACAAAGGAGCTATAAGTAGATTTCTATTGCTGTTTCTTGTAGCCTTTAGCTATATCTACACACCAAGGTTAACTTTTTGGTCATGTCCTTTGCTATAAATATATGAACGTGCTTCCTATCATAGCTTCTTCTATTGTATCGTAACACTGTAAGAGCGAGGATCTGGATCAGCATACGCTATACACTAATACTTATACCTATCAGTTAACCTCAACAATGCTGATTCCAACATGTTGTGAATTTTGAAATTTTCTAACTATACGCTAGAATTATTACCAAAAGGATCAAAAGACTCGATGGAGTTCATTCCCGTAGGAATTGTTCGAGTTTTTGGATTCTTCGTGTTCGTAATGTTCCTATTCGTTTATAATTAAGGATATGTCTGAAATAAAATTTCTTTAAACAAAATGTGAATTATACTGAATGATTTCGATAAGTTTTTACACTTAACCGCGTCTGATCTGATAATTACGATGACTCTCGAAGAACAAATAACAATTTTATAACAGTCAGATTCTTTTTTAGAAAGCTTTTCAATTGTATAATTAAGATCGTAATCCAAGAAAATGATAAAAGAGTATGAAATCAAAAATTGTATAGATTTTCTCCTTGAAACATTCCATTAAAACTAGCGATACTTTTGAATATACGTCATAGCTCTTCCAACTTTCTCCTTCATTAAAACATGGGAAAAAAGTAGAAATATCGCAAAAGTTCCGGAAGAATATATTTTCAAAGCTGAAGTTTCCCTCTTTTTCTTAACAAAGGAAGATTTAATTATAAGTTTTCTAACGTAGGAATTTGTCATATCGGTAGTTGCAAGGTAGGAACGTTCGTTTCGAGCTCGCGATGAAATTTATATCTCTCGTGCGCTGCGTGCTTCTCTGATAAGAATAATACCAAACCGCTCTAATATTACACCATAAAAAAGTGGCAAACACTGTTAACGTTCAAGCTTCTACTGGCTGAGTACATGCATTCCAAACGTTTATCGTGTCGAAACGAATCGCTAATTCGCGGTCGCGTAAAGGCTTTCCAACCATCTTTCCAAGCGTAAGTGGCGAGATATCAAAGCCTGGATCGATTCGTGTGTAAACTGAATTACACGCTATTTTCGTGAAATTGGAAAGATCTGCCTGGCTGTTTGAAAGTGTCGCGAGCCACGCAGAACTTTGCAGTTTGTATTTCACGAATGTGTCACGAACAACGGTAATGAGGAAATAATTGCGTTCGTTCGCCTCGTCCGACAACTTACGCGGAAACACATCAGCGTTCGCCGCTTTTAACTGAAAGCGTGAACGGTGTTGATTAAAATCACCGGGACTTTAATGCCTCCTCTCGATATTGCCGAGTTTTAGTTAAATACCGGATTCTATGAAAAAGTAACGCTTTTCTTTACTGCTCGATAGTGTTTTATGTAATTGAATAGAATTCTGTAACTAGTGAATTATTAAATTGAAAAAGATACTTCTTATTGTTCGCTGATTAAGTAACTGTTTAATGAAAACTGACAGAAAATGTGTGATACATGAAATGTTCGAGTAAGAGGATGAATAAATTTTGTAGAGGAAATGATATTCAGAATATATCATACGGAATATGTCTTGTAGATAAAGAACATTGTAATATCGATAAAATGTCACGGAGTCTTAATTTAACATCGTATTATATTTAAAACTTAATAGACATTTTAATTAAAATTGTGGATAGAATAATCTGATAGAGAAACGGATGAAATATTAAAGAAAAGAAAGATTATCTTTCTATGCATCTACAACAAACACTCTAGAAAATATCATAATTTCCAAACCTACAAATAATCAAGTTATATGTATACACTATCACAACTAACAATCGAACAAAAGTTATGAATAGAAAAATTTATTTAAAAAATAGTCCTCTTTAGTAGGTAACCTATTATGCAGCATTTTCTTATGAAAGTTAACGAAACCACGGAAGGTAGACCAGAAAGGAAGTAGACCGCAAAGAGTTAGAAGACAAAAAAACACAAGCTGCAAGAAAAACAGCAAGATTATATCCCTTTATATAAATCAGAAAAAAACTTGTCATCTAGTTCCTTCATTAAATTCCCTCGTTAAAGTTCCTCGTTAAATTTTAACATTAACAAACATTATATCGATCCAAAAATCCAATCAACCAGAGTGTTTCTTCGAAATATGCAACATGAAAATACTCTCTTAGCCACATCGTTGATGGAAATCAGGAACTTCCGTACCACGAAGCCATAATCGTTCCGTTCGAACTAACGGCGGAAAGTTGCCCTGACCCCCAGCAGACGGAACGATCGAACAACGAAAATACCGTGTACACACAGCCGTATGGAAACGCAAGTGAGATATCCGATTGGTCCCAGGGACGGTCCGCACGAAGTTTCCTCGCGATTCGACGCGCACCACTCTGATACTTTATCGCGTAACAAATGGTAGTTCGATCGCACGTAAACATTTCAGCTTCCCATGCCGCAGAATGAATGGCGTTATGGACTATCGAAACCACAGCTGCGCTCCCTCTCGCCATGAGCGAGATATGGAATTAATAGAGCCGCGTTTCGCGGGCCCGCTCGTTCGGCTTCCTGCGGTTTCCTCGTAAACGTATAAATACAACTAAACGCATTATGAGATACCTCGCAACTAATTATCGTAGCCAGTGATGAATCGCGTTACGAGCGACCCGGTGTAGTCACGGATACATCGTTGGCCCCAGTGGCGACGATTATCGCGAAACTCCGTTTCCCGTTTCCATAACTTTCCGTATCGATGGCCCGCTCGTGCTTTCGCTCGTGCTCTCATGCTCATATTCATGAGGAGGGGATACGATCGAAATACACTCGGAGAATTGGACGACAGGCCCGAACGATGTAACTAGCTCGACATAAAGCGAGAGGATACGCGCATTACACGTTGCATGGGTGCAGCTTGTACCTCGGTTCGTGACAGGAATTTTGCTACGTTCGCTTTGATGCTGTACGCTGGTTAGGTATCTCGAAAGAATGAGCTGCATATAACGTAATGGAAAGGATATCTCCTTGGCAAGCGTGTCGCCGGAGTAGGAACGAAGATTTCGAATTTCAAGTGGGACAGCTGTTACGCGTGCGAGAAGTTGGAGAATGTAATTGTAATTCGGGTAGTTTGCGAGTTGGAAATTCCCATAATGAAAGCGGAGAAAGTTTAGTCAGGTCTGTTTCGAAAATTGATTTAACCCCGTTGATTATTCTGATTGATTCAGAGAGCGGAATCGTCTGAAACGATCGACGGTGAAATTTCTCACAATTTAATTTTTTATTCGATGGAAAATTCTGCTGGAATTTATGGTGGAGATTTTGTACGATGATTAAATTTACGACACGAAAGAAACGGCGACTCGTTAGACAGTCGATAGAGGCTAGCTTGGGATCGAATATTTATACATCGCGTTTAAGAACGTTGACCGTGCCGGCGACCTTTCTTCCCTTCTTTTATTCATATTCTTCATTAGAGGCGGATAATAGAACGGCGCGGCACGGCACGGCAGGTGCGAGTAGGTGCATTTACGCGCGGACGATGTGCGTGGAGGCGAAAAACGAGAGGCAACGACGTAGCGGTCTGCTCGATCGAACGTAAATAATGTCTGATCGACACGGTAACGTGGGTTACTCTCTCGTATCACGTTGTCGCTCGTCGTCGTGATCCTCTCGTTGCTCGTAGTCGACCACCACCACCACCACTCCTTTTCCTCTCTTCCCTATAATTCGCGCGTAAACGTGTCGCGAAAGAAACGAGGCTGATCGGTCGTTCGGTAAAAAACAACGTCACGTCTGCATCGTGACGCACGATGAATTAATGCTTTTCCTTTTTATGAATATATTAAGTAACTTTTACAAATGCAAATATAAATATTAACACATTTCAGATCGACATATTTTACCATTTTCGTGGAAGCTAACATTTCTTCGTCATTATTTCTATTGTATCTTTATACATATTTTAAAAATCTTCCGTATAACACATACAATATGGATATGAAAATTTTCTACGGTAAATATTTAAATGAAACTTCGTGAAGCAGCGTATATTAGTTCTACGACGATGTTAGTTATGGACGATTTATTTTTTACTCCATCTCAAACTCAACAGCTATAATACGGTTTACAAACTTTATTCTACAATTCATTCGTCCAGTAAAATGATTCTATTCAGACCATTCAGATGTTGGTTGAGTTCTCAGTCATTCGTAAGAGATATTGCTTAAATCGGTTAAATATGTATACAATACTGTTACCAATATTCAGCTGAATACTGTCTAATATTATCAAAGAAGAGAAACAAACACAAAGGCAATGAAAATTAATATTCCTTTGGTACAATAATTTTGTCCCGTTAGATTGCTTGGAACGTCACACCAAGGGAAAGATAAGAGATGAAACGACGTAAGGAGAAAGGTGCAAATTCGAATTCGCGCGATAAAGTGCCTTTGTATAATAAATTTACAAGAAAATTTACAGAAAGCTCGTTAAACATTCAGGTTGATCTACTTTTCACCGTAGCTTCACCCCCATTCCATTTCAGGGACTGCAATTACCCGTTCTTTGAACGTATTAATTACCAACGCGTATCTCTAGCCAGAAGAGAGAGGGAGAGAGAGAGAGAGAGACCGTAATCTGGAAAGGAATCATAAATTTAACGAAAGATCCTCTCTCGACGAGAGTTAAATATTAACTGGAAGTCTGGAATTCGAGCAAACTTGGAATCATTTTACCTCGGCCAAACTCTGTTTTCCATATTTCCCCCGTTATTTCCTCTTTTCCGGCTCGCTTGCCTGCCACTTTCGCCGTTTCCCGTAAAAGCTGCGACCGCTTAAGGTTCGAAAAGCGTCCAGGAAACTATCGGCTTTCGTACTATAAAGTATTATGCAAAAAGCGACGCGACTCCGGAGAGGAGTTGCGCACGTATGTGCAAAGGCGTTCTCTTCTGGAGCCGGGAGAGTAGAGAAAAGGGCTGGCTCGGCTTGGAAGAGCCGTCCAAGGAGAAAGAGAAGCACATAGGGACAGAGAGGAGTAGAAAAAGAAAGAGAGGGAGAGAGAGGGGAGAAGAGAAAGGGAAACGATGGACTTTTGGCGGTGAGTGGTCCTTAAAAAGAGGCACGAGACTCGTGCGGTGCGCGATGGCCACTTGCCGCGGATGAAACGTCAGAAGCCGAAACTACACAGAAAACTGGGGTGAAGCGGTGTTGGTAAAGCGGACTCGCGCACGCGTGCGCGAGCGCACGATGCACTCGTAACCACAGCGACGATAATGCCACTCCGCGAATGCATCCAAAGGGAACTGACGAAGCGTCAGAATTTCAAAAGCCGCTTCTGGACTGCAAATGCATTGCGGGAAGCCGTGTTCCCATTTCTTTATCCCCTTTTTTTCTCCCTTTCTATCTCTTTTTCTCCCTCGTAACATTCCTAAACTGCGAGTCTTCCTTCTTCTGTTTCTCCCACTCTCGTTCTCTTTTTTCCCCTTTCTCTTTCTCTTTCTGTCTTCCTTTGCCTTTTTATTTTGTTCGTACTCATCAAAGCTGGAAACACACGGGTGCATATTGTTTGATGTTCGCGGACGCGCGGAAAAAGTGAAACGGAATGGTTTCTCGTTAATGGACGGAATTGGGTAGTTTCTATCTTTTGTTCGTATCGAAATATCACGGCAAGCGTGTCAGGGATTTGAGGATTTGACGAGGGAACGATCGTCAAGGCGGTGAACCGTGGTGTTGTTCTTGAAAAAACGGTTTCTTTGCTCAACGCTGCACCGTGTTTATTCCCCTTTGATACGAGCGCACTTCAAACTTCCCTTAGGGTCTGATACCTCGTACCCTTTCAGCGCTTTCCTTCCTCTTGTTCGAAAGAGAGAAGAAGGACGGCTCGTAAACGTTTTAAGATCTCGACTTGACGTTTCACGAGGGTGTAGAGCTTATGTTGGAGCGTATGTAAAACTGTTTGAAAGTATATCGAATCCTTGAGACCTCAACAATTAAAAAAGGAACAAAGTTACACACAAAGCTTGTAAGATTGAAAAGCGCAAAGAACGAGTATTTATGATTTAATTGCTACGGAAATTTGTAAATCGATTCTTTCATCCTTTAAGAATTAATACGTTAAACGAATGAACTAGCACATAAAACTGTTCGATCATAGCGTATAAAGAACGAATATTAACCCTCTAATTACTACGCATATCTATAAATCGACTCCTTCGAACTTGAACAATTAATACTCCGAACAGTTCGAATTATAATACACTGAAAACTTAGCGTTTAGATGAACGTCACGATCTAGCAATATCTCCGTTTATACCCGAAATGCAGATGTTATCGCGACAATACCGTTTCTCCGTTTCGAAGCGTCGCTTACGGTAGCATGCCAGTGACACGATAAAATTAATTCCCGCCCACAAATCGGCGCGTATCCTACGGCAACCGCAGAAACCAGGGGCTTCTCGAGGACATACGTTTGTACGAATGTTACGCGCACACGTGTCTACCGCAAGAAGAAGATCCATTTTCTCCCCTCTAACCGACCTTCGAATCAAATTCCTCGGGGTTGATCCGCATTTACATATGTAGCTGCTATCTATCTGTGTGTCTGTGAATATATATGTGTGTAGCGTAGTCTGAAAATTAGTAACATCGAGCGTCATCAGCCACGGAAGGTTGGAAGGTGATGGTGCACGCTTCATCTGCAGGAGAGAGCTCGGCTATCAACCGTTTCGCTTAAGCAACCCGCCATCCACCTAACCCGCCATGCTTCAATTAATATCGACCCACCCCCAAAAGCACCTCCGTAGCCACCTTAACGGTAATCTTCTTCCTTCTACGCCCGTGTCTAGGTCCTGTATCCAATCAGCGGCCACGCTCGCAATCTTATCGTGATGCAGCGTCTAGTTTGCCAACCATAACATAACCGTTAAACGAGCTGACGACAGTCGAATTAAGAGAGTGGATCGCGAACCGTATTAAATAAAATTAAGACTCTCACTAGCTATCTACCTTCTCCCAATGAGAAACTCCCGACTCCGATATTGCGATATTGCGGGGATTTTATGGAACTTTCAGAGCCGCTTTACGACACCGTGGGGAATGCTTAGAGGGGAGTTTCTAGCTGCCGCGTGTCACACCAAAGATTCAGAGCGTGTGGGGATGAAAATGAAATCATTGAAATAGATTCTGAGTCTCTTGAGCAATAATTTGTCGATGACTATCGAATATTAGGAAATTGGCAAGTGGTAGTTTGAGATTATGGATCTTTGTAATTTTATAATACTATAAGATTAAGAATAGGACAGTCGGATTATTTGCGGTTCGTAGAATTTATTTCTGGAAAGTTTTATTTGTTTTACTACGAAATTTGCCAGTATCAAGCTTAAGGGTGGTAGAAAAAGAAACATGCACGAAATGAAACTAATTATATTCTGGGAAAATGTTTGGTAATTTTGGCAATTTTATATTAAGCGATGTTTATATTTCGTACCCTTTATCGATCGTATATGGGAGAATATTTATCAATCTGTGAATATTAAAAATTTGTAATTTGCAACTTGGACAGTTTCATTGATAATATTAATTCAATTTCAAGTACAAGAGAATTCTGGTTTTGGAGAATTTCATTGCAAAGATTTCCACTAGCAAAGAAAGTATTGATTACTCAGAATTAATAGAAGATCTCGCGTAGATATTTTTGGAAAATAAACATAATATATTTCTATGATTTTTAATATTTATTTTCGTTTATTGAGTAAGGGGATTTGGTAATTCTAACTGTTGACTATTTCGACAACCAGTTTGATTGCAGCTTTACTTACGCTTCGTCACGTATCGGGGTAGAGCGTTTGTTTGGTTTCGCACAGGCGTGTTTCGAGTAATCGAGCGTTCTGTTTAATGGTATTCGGATATTGGATTCCTCCAACCATAGCCGAACCCTACCCAGAACTTGTTGCACTCAGCGCTACTCAAAATTACCTACTCTTCTCTATCTTTCTGGAAGCATCGTTCGAAAATTCTCCGATCCGCCAGTTCCGTACGGAGATCCGTAAAGTATGTTACGTTCTACGGCTAATCTTCCTCTCCATTGCCGATTGAGTAGAATGTCCCTTATCCTTTCCAACGACATGTTATCACCGAATGATTCGAACAAGAAGGTTCCAGGTAACCGTACCGTTTCGTTTTATCTCGTCGTGCGTAGTCGCAAATTCCTGAGAATCGAGAGCCAGAGAACAGTAACTTTTTATGAACAAGAAAAATCTTGAAGCGAGAACTGAGGATACAGAGGATCGAGCAGGATGTAAGAGGAGGATGGGGAACGTTTTGTACGGTGCATGGAGAAGGGATCGTTTAAAGAAGCCCAGCATATATAGGGAGACGGGTGGTTGGATCGAAATGGGGGAGTGCAACAATGGTGGGAAAATGTGCCGAGCATATTTCTCATATCTTATCGCAATAGCCGCTCCTACCGGAGCAGAATTCTCCCTTTCGAGATGACGCGAACGCGCGTTCCTTGAACTACTTGTCTGAATAGTAACTTATGCATACTACTTCTATCGGCGGAACGATAATGACACAGTGGCTATGTCGATACGGTGGCGTTCCACCGCACCCCTGAAAAACGTCCCAACTTGGTCGAACAAATTGAATCTCGTTCCCTATTCAACGAACAGTGAACTCGAACGACTCGTGAAGAGAACCGTGTAACGTTCAACTTAACCGAATGTCCTCGGCGACGATGTCGTGTGAGGTTTAGAAAATTGTTTTTAAATATTTGATCGAAAGAAGAGGGTACATTCCGTTTGAATATTCACGACCTTGTTTTATTTTGTTACCAGCTTAAATATCTGTGACATTGATGAAAGTTTTTGGCATAAGGTTTTGAATATAGGTAAGCGAATTTCCCGAATTGAGAGATACGAGGATAGAAGCAAGGAAAATGACAGTTATTTTATTCATATATCTTAACTTCCAAGTTTAACTACTTTTATGATGCACTGGTATACCGTTGATTATCTGTATAGCAAGTAATTGAAACAACGATCTTCAGTTTTAATATTGGCTTGCAGTCACTATGCTATCTTTCGAAAGTTTCCAAGTATTCACTCCTCAACTCACCGATTATTAGAGAAACACTTTACGTAGTTACGAGCTGAACTATTTAGAAAAACCTTATTAAATTATTTAATATGTGTCACCCTATAAATCATTTTCTTTCCTTCATACGTACAATGGATAAACCTAAAAATATATCTGTAAGTAATCAATTAGTAATATATGTTGCCGTTAGTAATATATGTTTAATAAGTAATATATGTATTAGTAATATATGTATAAGAATGTGATTATTCGCTTAACGAATATTTTTCTCTGCATATTTATCACATAATATTAATAGAATTCATACACAGAGTAAAATGTATCGACCTGAAATATTTGTTCGGGTGCACGCACGAAGCGATTTTCACGACACGCGGCTCTCAGATAGGGAAATAATGAATCGGCGATAAAAATATTCATCGGTCATTACCAGCGACGCGGTATCGGTTCCGTACATCTTGGACGTAGACACGGCATTAATGATTAAATGTAATTCCAGTAAATTACACGTCGCTTCCGGCAACCGGCGTTCTCTAACAGCAGGGCGACACGAAACGTAGATGCACGAAGCGCGAGCTCACAAACCTAGTGGCAAGAACAAAAAATTGGCAGAACAAGAACACGATCGGTGAATTTTCGTTCGTCCCCCATGAAATCATATCTGCGTGTGACCGTTGAGCCTGTCAAAACTGTTACATAGAAGGAAGAAGGGATGGTTTTGACCGCTAATTACCGATAATTACCCGCCACGATGCGCTCTGATTAAACCGTGCGTCAGTGAATGAATGGAAATGAGTTCCGCTTCATATTATCATTATTTTCAACGAGCATTGTGATATGGAAAATTAAAGAGGACTTAAGAGGATTTAGCCCCTGCTGAATGTTACTCGATTGATCATCAGCTTGCCTACTAAACTAGCTATTATTTTACTACATGTGGTATCGTTTCGAGGGTTTTAAGCGATTGTCGAACGTTTACAATGCATCGGTACGATCTTTATTTTACTTCAAGGAGATATTTTAACATAACATGCTTTTTTAGCATCTTTATATTATGGAGGAATCTATACTACTTATTCTATTATTATATTTTATATGTCCAGATTTTTGTAACAAATCATTCATTAACAAATTCATTTATATTGTCTGATGTAGTAGACGTATCACATTTACCAGGAACAAACCTCCTTGAAATGTTAATGTACAATCGCACATTTCTATCTACACGCTCGAATCGTTCTGGAACGCAAAACAATGTCACGGTGCCAGAGTTCGCAAAGAAAGCAGAGAAAGGAGAAAAGTAGGAGATCGGCAGAGATTTAGAGACGATGTCCATTAACGATCGTGAGCGTGTGTACGCGACGTCGGGGTCAGAGTCGCCGGTACGGCCGGCAACGATAAAACACGCGGTGGACGCCGCGCCAGAGGGAAAGGCGAACAAAATGCTACGGTGAAACATGTTACACGCGTTTCTCACGCGTTATCATAACTTCAGATCTGAGGCTTGGTTCGAGGCGTCGCGTCGCCAGTTTCCTAGCAGCACGGTCGAACGGTAACGTATGTACACTGCTTCTACGATATCGGCCGCGTATACGAACGTATCGGCACGCCGGCGATAAGAGCTCTCGCAGCTCAACGAAAGGTGCGACGAACAACCCGCGACCGGACCGGATTTCTTCGTTGCTGAACTCTCCCCCGCGCCGTCGTGTCATTGAAATGGAAACACCGCGATAAAATCGACGACTTTACGAGTGTACACGTTTCGCTCGTTTACGTTCTACGATGGCTGGGTTCTGTCTCTTCTAGGCGATGGTAGTGCAAGTGAAATCGAGAGCTTTGAAGATGTTGAAAAAAAGAGAGATGTTGCTAATAGATTTCGCTCGAGAAATTTTTTATATTCGATTTGGAGACAGAGACGGAGACTGTTGATGAAAGAAAGTTGTGGCAATGAATTCGAGATTTCACATTCAGCTGAATGTTTATTATCTGTTTGTTATATTTATATTTAGTGGTTTATTTCGCAGGAACATCGAAACAATATTTATTGAAGTCAATATCACGCTTATTGGTTAAGTACATATGTACGTAGAAATTTTCAAAACTAATTATCTTCAAAACGAAACCTTACGCTAAAAGAGCTTCTTCCTTATAATTCCAACATATTGTCCGGGAAATAAATAATATTAATATATATATACTAAATTCGTATACATTTATGCTATAAATTCTGCTGGATATTCTACAGTGTGACGTGTTAAGATTATTAATTTCTATGAAAAATCGAAATTAGAAATTAAATATCACCAAACATCAGCAGTTTCATTTTACGTGCTCCTAATCTCTTCCGTGGCACATCCCCTACGCTTTCCAGCTTATTAGCCTAACTCATTGACACGGAAGGCGTGCAAATGACGATTAAAATCCCATAATCCCGAGCAGAAGCTAAGGTCAACAACCCCTGTTATCAATTTACACATGGTAGAAGCTCGATAAGTGCCGAGTGTCGTCGGTTGGTTGGCGTGGACTGAATCCGTCGAATATTAACTACAGCAATCTAAAATCATTCGACCAACTTACTAAAAAATAATCTTCGTAATCTCCAAAAATTCCTCCACGTTCTATCAAATTTCTCTCTTGAAATCTCTCTTGTGAAACAAGTAAAAATAATTTGAATCCGTCAAACTACAAGAAATCGGCAAGCGTTCGACTAATCTCAGTCAAAAAACAATTTTCCAACAGTCAAATTATTTCAATTATATCAAATTATTTAAAGTCGTTAACGTGCAAAATCTTCACCAAATATCTCAACAACCACGGAAATCTCTGCTCTAAAACAAATGGAAATAATCTGAATCCATCGAACGTTAATTACAAACGAAAAAGCTTTCGTGAAAGACAATGTTCCTAATCACCCAGATTTCAGCAGATTTCGCCAAATTCCCCCGAGTATTCCACGAACAATAGAAATCTCTTCCCTGAAACATTAAAAAATAATCATGCAGCAGTTTGCATACAACGATCCGTAGTTGTTCTGGTAAATTCTAAAATCCAGGAAAGAAGCTTTCCGCTTCTAACGAGGAACCTCTCGCCTCCAACGGAGATTTATTAGATACCTTCCGGCCGAGAGGATTCGTTGACGGTGGTAACGTTGGCGAGGAAACACGATCCCAACGGCGTGCGAGAAGCGCTCTGGCAAGCTTTGTGGTCCATAAAGAGATCGCATATATACGCGAGCGAGAAGAACAACGCAGTTTGAGAGACATGCAGGCTCCGCGTGTTGAATGGAACGCGTTACACGCTCTTATCACGGCGATATACATGCATACATTCATCAGTATAGGAGAAGGTAGAAAGTGGGCGGATAGGTGATAGAGGCGGAGTAGGAGGAAAATTGTACACGTACACGCAAAACGGCTCCAGGTTAACCGAACAATGTAACGAGTCTCTGTTTCTATTCCCCTGTACGTCCTCGACAATGCCGACAGCGTGAAACGCGCGCCTGCTAGCTGCCAGGGACTTCATTAGCCGCGTTCGCCGCCGCAACGCTGTGTATCGCGTGCCAACCGCGCGTTCATCGCCTAACGAGCATGAACCGATGCATTGTGCGCGAGGAATAGGTTCGATCTTTAATCCGGACGCTCCCGAGAAACCATCGAGGACTTCACGAAATCGTTTCGACTATTCTGTCAGCGAGTATCGAGCGAACGTGCGTTGTTAAAAGCGGCCGATTAGGAAAAAAAATGGGTTCGTTCGTTACCGACGACTCTTTGGATTCTGAAGTTTCTTTAACACACTCGGTATGGCACACAAAATAGAAGGCGGTCCCTGGTGGCTGAAATTGATTTTTCTACAACATGTATCCATTTACTCAGGCGTCACCCTCAAGAAAACAGAAAATCCCGACGACGCGGACGTTCAGGTTTTCCGAATTGAATGTGTTAATACGATCGGTAATTTTAGTAACATTTTGCAGTGATGCTTTTCGAAACTAACAGTTGTGTTTCTGAAAAGATGGTAAATATTACACAATAGTCTTTTTCTCGTGTTTCATCCACGAAAAGAAAATTAAAGGATGATTTGCAAAGTATGAAATAAAGTATTAGCACTTATTGTTAATAAGAAACTGTATATCTTTTTCATCAGAAATGTCTTTATCTTTCTGTATATCAAAGTACGTTTAAACGAAAACGTTCGACATAATTTATCGACATAACACGAATTTATTGACACACACGAAGTTTCCACGCGTGACAGTGAACTTAATATAAATCCCACGCACCCAGCAATTTCACGAACGATAGAACAGAAACGACATAACGCGATCAAACTAATTCGCGACGAGTTCCCAATCACGCTAGAAGAATATTCGAACGATTTCCGCATAAAATCGAAAGATAGGACCGCATACATGCGTCCGTGACCAGCACGTGTTATTGGCTTGAACATCGACATCAAATATTCAGCGACATTTATGAAAGCTGTGAAAATTTCAACGAAACTTAATCGAGCACGCGTAGAGTCGCGTGCGTGTTATTCCTGCCTTATGAAAAAGCGGAAAAGTCGCGCGAGGCGTGTTACGAGCGATCGAGGAGAAACTGTATGAACGCAATTTCCTATCCAACATTAAACGTTTTCACCGTGAAAACAATCGACGAGCGGTTGCATTATTTCACGCGATAAAAAGCTCATGCAACGTGGCTGCGAGTAACGAGTGGGCCGGTTTTTACGACGCGGAACGACGATAAAAACCATGGAAAACTGCTCGCGAGAAGAGTCCTCGAGACATAACGAGAAACACGAAATCCCACGGCGATTAATTAATTGTGTACGAGACAATGATTCGAGATGGATACGCTTTATTGCGGAGACGAATCCACATTCTGCTTCTTTTCCTCTTGTTTCTACTTTCCACCCTCGATTTCTCCTATTCTTTTTCTCCCTTCTTTTTCTTCGTTTCTTTTTCAACCAGGAAGAAAAAGTCGATCGCCTAGATGCACCGGTGGCTCGGATAAAATAATACGCGCGCTAGCAGCGTGCAACGACCGTGGAAGAGATGCAGCCAGGACTTATCGCTTATCGATACATTTTTTTATAAAGTCGTGAACGCAACGGTGTAATAGGAACTAGATATAATACTTAAACATCGGCAATGTAGTACTTAAACGATACCAAGTTGAAAAAACGAATGCTCCTCCTCTCAACCTGTTCCCTTCAAAGAGACGTCGAAGTTCATGTGAGGAGCAAAACAATCTCGATGTATAATCAGTACACAAATACGTATACACCGAACGTATATACCGAAAGTGGAAGTTCGTTTGGTAATTTCACGAAGAATTTGTATTTAAGTGAGAGTTTCTATTCAGAATTGCTCTCGTGGAACCCGGGCGATTATTACTGTTATATTATCAAAGGTAAACAGCGGTATTCATTTCGCAAACCGTGCTGCTCTCTGCTCTCCGTGACTCTACTCTGTTTCTATTGCCGACATGGCACAAACTAATAAACACGGATAAAGGAGAGAAGAAACAAAAGGAAAGAGAAAAAATGCGCGGAAAATGTCGCACGTATCTCTGTTTCGATACGGCTTTGGTCTGTTTCAACCAAATGATGCCGCGATCCATAGACGTATACACGCAGCGAACACAAGTAGGCGCACGAATGTCTGCTATCGGAGATATCGTTTAACGATAGTGAAACGATACGATCGTAAATCGATAGAAGACTAGAGAGCATCAAACCTGTGTGACACGAACGAAAACCGTCACGCATACCATGAACGGTATGCAAATTTTCAAAAGCACGGCCCGAGGAATTACAGAAATGTACTACGCTAACAGATCTGTAACCCACCAGAGAGAGAGAGAGAGAGAGAGAGAGAGAGAGAGAGAGAGAGAGAGAGGGAGAGAGAGAGAAAGGTATAGTAAAAAGTGAGCGGTGTGGACGCGTTGATGGGAGAAATGCGACCTGCGAACCCGATGAGATATATGGATAACACAGGAAAGTTAGCCGAGTGACATTGGGCGTTCTATTAATCTCGCCGAACGATACGCGACCGAGGTGCAAAGACCCAGGGTAATTTTCCAGATTACTGCGCCCCGTATGACGAGTTAGCTTTAAAAGTGGTGCAAATAGCGGCTGATTATTATACAGTATTTTACAGGGACCTGGTATTTCTGTTATTGCATGTATTCATTTATACCGCTGTTGAACATTCATTTTTCTGTTATAATAAACCCCAGTTTGCCCATGTTATAATGGTATGTACATATATAGTAATTTATTATTATGAGAATATAAATAATTAATTCTTTCATTATAAGTTGAATTTAATCGTATATTTCATATATTTAGATAAAATATTTCATTAATTTCGTCACTTTTCGCTATACTGTCGACTGCATTATTCATTTTTGGGAACAAGTATGCGTTAAAGTATTCTTATTGTGTCGTTAATGGAAAATTGGAATAGGGACTGTGAAAATTGGATTGATTTTCGGTTCCCGATCGGAAATAGTCGAAATTATATAAAATTATGTACAAATTATCATGACTCATTATTACAATCTATGATAAGCTATACCATTTCTCACTTTTCTCAATTCTCCTCTAAATTTACATTTTCATCTATATGTTACAACGAAACATAATAACTTATTTTTCATCACACTCAAGATAATTTAATGTTAAATAATGAAACTCACACAACAATAACAATACTCTAAATCTTAGAAGCTTCATCTCGTAATTAATCAATATATATATGATACTACCTATGATGCATCACTACACTGTAATATCTCGAATAAATAACATCATAATATTAAACTACATCCTAACTCCGACCACCTCCAAATAGAACCTCTAATATATTAGACACGTCACTCTACCCTTCCTACCCATAACAACCATTTTACACCAATTACCCTCACGTCATCATCCTATCTCTAAATAATTCATGCAACCATAAAACAGTCAGAATTTCAGGCATGCAGTCAGAAGCATGTAGTCTGTGAAAAATATTGCAACATACGTGACTAGGGAAAGGGCAAGTGCTAAATAGATTCCACAAACACGTGGTCGTTATCTCGAAACGATAGACTCGAGAAAGCCGCGGGACACTGCGAAAGGAAATTCCACGAAGGGTTCTGGCGGATTCGCGTGAAACGGAAGGGCGAAATTCTCCCGGCACTCTTATGTGTTGCGATAGCTTAAAACCGCAGGGTACGCGATAATAGGCAACGATAGGTCCACCAGGGTGTAGGCGGTGTTCCACAAGCTATTCAGAACGAAAACTCCTTTGGGAGTACGTCTTACACGCGGACAAGCAACCGCGGCACAGCAGGATACACAGATATCCCGCGATTCCGATTTCTCAATTGTCGAGAACAATATTGCCGCCGAGAATGTATTAACCTTTGCCGAGGGTAATTTGCCCGGGGGCTAGTCTTGGAAAGTCTAGAATTTAACTGTTCGCCAGGCAAACTACTTCGGTGGAAGGTAGCGAACGATAAGAGGAATATTTATCGTCACGTGTTCGTAATATTTGCTACAAGTGGGAGATTCTGCGTTTCTTCTAACGGCTATAAAGTAAATTTTATGTGTATTATTTTTCAATATAAGAAATGTTTTTGTTAATCGTGACATAGGAATTTATTAAATTGTTTGAACTAAGTGCTACTTAGGTAATCGATCGGTCAATTAATATTTTGTCTTGAAGTATTTCCAAATATCAAATTTCTTTTTAGTAATAGTTTTCGTAATTATTTAATCATTGGAACATAATCTATGTAACATATATGATAAACATATAATACGTTGGAAATATATCGCAAAACCTTCACGATCGAGCAAATTTTCGAAGCCTACATTCGAAGCATCATTTTCAATACAAATAATTTACCAAGTAGTGCAAACTCCACGGCTGCTTAATTTCCTCTGCATGAGTCCACAACAACAGGGTGCAATGCACTCCGCAGCAACAGAGTAAAAAAGAAGGTCGAGCCACCGACGGTATAATGGAATTGGTTCCCAAAATTACAAAGAGAGATAAAGTTCGAATCAGCAAACGGTGCGTTTTAATTAACCCAATTTCAAAGGGCCGAGAAACGGTGTTATGTTGTGTTTCAAGTGGCCCTCTCCGACCTGGTCAGTTCGCCGATTTTCATTAACGGGATCTCCGCGTGCGACGAAAATTTCCATGACTGTAAGTACATGTTCGTACGTAACATTCAGACTATAACATTGCAATAGACAAGCGATGATAGTATAAATAGTGCTCTTATAGAAATATATACAATAAGTATTGGCTACAATAAGCACACATTGGCAGACCGTTTTATTTATTATAGCTTTTACGTACTAATTAATTAGATCCAAGTATATTAAATTTCGTATCATTCAGTAGAACTGTCGTATTTATAGTCATATTATTAATGATAGGAAATTTAATATATCGTTAGTTAGATGACAAACAAGAAAAATAATAGAAAAATAAATTATTCGTTATCGAACTATTGAATTTAGATTTGGTCTGTCATATTATTCAAAATCTTAGATTAACTTTCATTCACATCATAATTTCAAGCATTCTATTAAAACTCTATATCATTCATACTTTTTTATTTCCCTATCTGTAAAATCCCCTTAACTTCAAAAAACATTCCTACATTACCTAAGGATAAATCAATAATTCCTTTCCCGTCATTTCGTATGCTAACGTATTCTCATATTCGATTTGGTAAAATCTTGCCGCTCGTAAAATCGTCGATGGGGAAACGTTCAATGAGACGTGGTCGTTTTTCGACGATTTTCGAGGGTAAATTTCGAAGGCACGGGTATCTGGCCCGCGATACGAGGTAAGTCTCTGCGCAGGTATCGTCTGGGATCTGTCTTTCGGGATTTCGAGCATTCGACTGACTACAATCCGCAAGTTTCACTGACTCCGGTTCTCGTGGTCCATAAAATCTCGAATGTATTTTGCAACGGCAGCAGAAAGGAATTGACCTCGCACAATCCTCGTCATTACGCTGCAAGTCCTTGGAAACTACTTCCGGATCTCGAAAAATTTCACCGAAACCGTTCTTGTCTTGCCTTTAACGGTGAAACTTCGTCGCGATACGGTGCTCGTTTATGTCTTCTGAGTAACCGTCTTGCCGTTCTTGCAGTCGTTTCTATCTTCAATATTCTTCTCTTATTCTTTTCTCTCTCGCGAGTTGTTGATATAATTGTTGAAAAAATTTTAGGTCGCATAATGACGGAGATAAAAATTAAAGTTCGTACGCAGAAGACTTCTAGGGCGATTAACGCGCGAAACAGAAGAGGAGAAATTAACACGTTAACTACCACGGTAGTCATCGATGACTCACGATTTACTATATTTTTTAGGATAATTAAAATAAGATAAATTTCGTGGACTGAAAAATTTTCAACAATGTGACTGATTTATTGACATTATTAGAGAAGAATGTGCGCAAGTACGATATAATATAATATTTTGCAAAAATTTAACGTTTCCGTATAGTATGTTTCAATCTATTGCGACTCCCAAGGCAAAATATATAAAACTCGCGTAGCAGTTAATGTGCCAAACGATACATTCAAAGTTTAACAGCGATACCGGAGAAATGTCTTGGACGAAGTGAACTGCGTGTACTACGAACTTCGACAATGGATAACGAGCTATTGCAGTCACATCGGACGATCGATACTGCAATGGGCTAGGCTCCTTTAAACACGGTCATCGAAATAGGAGATGTACATATATCTCGGCTATCAAATCCATGAAAACGTAATCGATGAATGTCGAGTGCGGTTAATTGTTTGCACGAAAAAAAAGGACAACGATGTACACAAATTTTCCCCCGTTGGAAATATCTACGTTTACAATAATTGTAATTAGCGAGTCATTAATGAGGATATTTGACACAGACACACTAATGTTACGAGAATGGAACCATTTAATTAACAGATAATCTAATATACCGAGTGTGGTAATAAAGGCTTAATAAAAATCGACGTTGCGTGTCATTTTACTATGATTGTAAATTGCATCGAATACGGTTATCGACTTTTTGAAAATGATGGATTAATTATGTTACGTAAAAGCAGCGAACAACAATCTTTTTATAATATAACGTATAGTATAATCCTAATATGACAAAAACAATGTCAAATGCGGAGACATTTGAACTCATGTAATCACATGTTGGTATCCTTAAATCCATTCAATATATGTAAATGTCATCTGAACTCGATTGATTCGATGATCATATCGTTGTGAGTATATGACAGACGTGGAACGCTGTAGTCGTATGTATGTGGTAGAAAATTGGTCATTAGCGACATCTCGAATATTAAGTAAATAAAAAGAGTAGTAACTCGTTTCTGAAATACAAGCAAACTTCATTTTGTCAATACCTTTGCATAATGTTTGAGAAACTGTAGACTTAGTTTGGTAGATATATAATAAAAGTTACCACCAACCTAATTTAAGCACGTCGAGTTTAATGAAGTAACCATGATAAAAATTATACTTATATTGCTGCTATAGTGAGTAAAAAATGACGCAAAAGGAAGAAACTCCCATTACAATATTATTCAACTTGGAAAAAGAAATATTACATGTACAATTCCACAACTAGGTGCATAGATACAGCCATACCTAAGAATGTAGATCCTTAGATGCAATTACAAATGACCTTGGATCCACATAACGGTTAACGAGGTTCCAAGAGTACCGATAGTTTTGGGCAGATATCGGTGGTTCCAGGGTTTCCGAAGGTATTCAGGGTCTGAATGGTTTGCGGTGATCCCGGAGGTTCCAAGAGTTATCGGAATCTAGGTGAGCTATTGATGGTTACCAAGGTTCCTAGAAACATCGATGTTGTCAGAGCATTTTGGCATCTTCAAGGTCTTGAAGGTAGATCTCAACAATTCGGAAGCCTCACAAATTCCCTAGAATTCGGAACAAATCTTTGGAACTTCGTAGAATCTTTGCCACCTCTGAAATATTTTAGGAACTTTTACATCCCTGATCCTGGAGAACAATTCAAAAGTTCGAAAGTACAAATTCAGAAAGTTTTTAGAATTATTAGAACCTTTCGTTTCTCAAGAGTCAAATATTTCAGAATCCCCTAGATTCGCAATATATTGAAACGTTCACTTACATAGGGAACGTAGAAATACCCTGAGACGTTCTGGACCTCCTCAGAACCACTGAGATCCTCGATACTCCTGAGGACGCCTGAAACTTCTGAATTCGTAGAATCTTCCAGAATCTCGTGGAAACCCTTCCGAAACCCTTGATATTCCCGGAAATTCTTGAAACCAGCGAAACCTTTCGGAACACCCAGATCCTCGAGATTCTTCAGACGAGAGTCGGGGATCTCGTTGATAGGCACTATAGATTAAGGTGATTCTTTTATCAAGTACAACGATATCTCGGTTTAGTTGTACCGTATCTTGAAGGTTTAAGGTTTTATGGTCAGGGTGTTATAGATTTAGAGATACTTTTATGGCAAGTCTTTTGTGTTTTGTGACCTTCTTTATCGGGTCTTATGAAATTTAGGACCTATTTCACTGTAGGATTTTAGTTATAGCACGGTGTATAGATTCTATGAATCGTATAATAATTTTTACTGATACGATATACTTTCCTAAAAGTACTTTCTCTTGAGAGACCTTATTTATCAAATTTTTTAAAACTCCAATCACCGGGTTTCACGAATGGCAAAATTTTCAAGAATCAAAATACGCAATACCGCAATACACGTGTTTTACAATTTTTAAATATGAAAGTACGTATACGTTAGAACTTTTCAATATAACAGTACGTGCATCTTAAATCCTTCCATAAAATACCATTTTGAACTTTTCGAATCTTTCGTATCGCGTCGCAGTCGCTAGGATTGCAGCCAAAATATCACGAGCATTCAGGCACAAGCCGACAGAGACTTTGACGCCTTTCGTCTCAATCAATTACATCTCATGCCGTTAATTACGCTTTGTCTAGTTGCTGGGACTGAATCGGGCGAAATTCCGTTCTTTATTTCGCCGATAGACCAACCAGATGGCACGTCGAATAGTAGTTGCGTGACCGTAAGAGCCGTTTCCGACTGCAGTAAAAATGGAGCAAAGCCAAAGGAATGCCTCCCCTTTTCTCTCGTCTCGTTTCCTCTTACTTAGTCTTTCACACGATCTGGCAGAGGAACGCAAAAGTGCAAGGCTGGGCTAATTGAGCAGGGACTCGATTACGAGTCGGTATTTCTGTGTTTCTCCAGGCGATACACGTACCACAGGGACTATCAGGGCTGACTGGTTACCTAATGTCGTACCAAGCGAAAGGAATACCTGAATCATTCGTGGTTTTACTCGTGAATCGATCAAATCCCCTATTTTTAGGGTTCCTTATCCCCTATCGTTCGATGTTATTACGGAAAAGGTATTGATAAAATTGTACATAAAATATTAAGTTAATGCTATGCATTTTTATTGTTTAAAATAGATCGTTCTAAGGTTTATGATAGAGAAAAAAAATGTTTACTATTTTTTAATTATTATTTTATTATTTTCGGAAACCTTAACATCTATTAAAAAATGATTGAAAATACGAGATACAATTATATCGAATACCAGGAAAGGTATGAAAGCGTTCTAATAGCTGCGGAGGTTCTTCTCTACTTGTATCTGCGTTACGCGTCTATTCTTTTGCTGTACAGTAAGAAAATTGAAAGAAAAGGGTTGGCTTTCCTTTTGATATTTAGTCAACTTAAGTTTCAGACTATGATTTAGGACACGATGTCTTGACAATAAGTTGATATAATAGAAGAGAATATCTTATCAACGAGCGAGATATTAAGACATGAGGAATTATATTACAATAAAACTCGTCTGCAGATAAATAGTTTACTAGAGCTCATTTAATAAGAGTTCACCTATAAATAAGTAGAGTCAGTCTGGAAGAGTACATCTAATTAGCAACTAATTAAAATTTCATTCAAATAAATAGAATTCATATATTCATTATAAGCCTTAGAAAAGTCAAACTAATTATTCCCATAAAGTATAATGGTTTAGTTTCCGAAGAATTAAACCCTGATTACTTTCGTACCAAAATTGAAAAGTTTTCAGAAGAAGTCGATCTATTTGATTTCCCATATAATTCATATTTATGACGATAGTTGCCAATTTTTGACGGTTTCTACCCCCTGAACGTGTGACCCTGTAAAGATCAATGGTTTTATCGGATCCAAGGACAACGGGGAAACTAAATTGAGAAGGAACGATAACGTTTCGAGAAGGCGAACGGATGGCGTGCGTGTCGCGAGGAATAAAAAGGCGAGACGAGATATATCTTGGGAGATTGATGACTGGTACGATCGACGGTGCCTAGATGAATGTTGGTATTTTGTATTGTAATGTATATTGAGCTGCTCGGGCTATTTATTTCCGAAAGATCGGGCTACCTTGGTGCTTTGACGACATGATTTATTATAGTTCCGTGGAAGAAGCTCGATTATCGATAGGCCACTCAGAATTTTAGTATCGCGCTACAACTACCTACTTGGTAGTAATTTTAGTACGATTAATGATATTCCATAATACATTGAAGAATATTTTTGCAGAGATTTCTAATCTGTAATATATTATTGCAGAACAAAGATACTTAAAATATTAATAATTTATCATTCAATCTCTACCTTGCGTTTGTATCGATGATTTAAAAGTTTGTAACAATTTAACTACGAAAATATAGTACTTTGCTTATTCGTTTGAAAATATTTAATCTGTTGCCGTGCATCGTAGAAAGGCACGGATATTTAAAGAATTATCGACTTATTGTTTAATTTCCACCTTAGATTATCGTCCCTGACACACATCCGAAGTTTCGTGTTCTAAAAAAGGAAAGAAAGCAAGGTAGAGCAAGTAACATTCAGAAACTTAAGAAAGTAGTCAGGAACTTAAGAAAGTAATTTTACCGGGCGGCGCGGCGCTCGAAAGTATATAAACTTGGGAGTAAATTTTTTGTCTCGATGTGTTTTCAGGCGATTGCCACGAGCTTCCATGAAGACACCACACCTCGGCGACCATGAAGACTGATTGCCTGCCAATAATTGCCAAGTTCTGCGCGCTGCTGACGCTGTTCGGAACCAGCCTCGATGTTCGAGCACTCGATATACGTGAGTAGCCAGACACTTCCTCTTTTTTTATCCCGTTCGGCCACCTACTTTTTTTTCTTTCTTCATTCTTTTTATTTCCCAAATTGTTCCTGGATAAATTGCACTCGAGTGCACTTTGCCGACAATTTAATGCACGCTACCATCCGCGATTATTAATTAGATAAATTCCATACGCACACCGGAGAATACTATACCACAGCGATGGTATTCGTCGGTCGTGTTTTATTCAGATTTCAATCATTTCGCTACGCTGTACGTATAGTTGGCAAATTTTAATAGACCATGAATATGAAAGCGACCGTCACATGGATACAAATTTCATTTTAAACGACACGGTTTCTCCTCGCGTTCACAGTGTCGCGAAATACATTATCTTTGACAATATCTATTAAGTGTCGTGAAATTCGATTCCGGGTTTAATTATTATACCAGATTTGGCTAGCCGCGTCTCGCGCGTTCAACCTCCCGTAGCGGCACTGGATTTCATCAATCGCGGAACGCATGATGAAATTCGTGGCTGATCGACAAACGCCGGTGATCGACCGAAAAATTATGTACCTTTAGACGAATTCGTTTCCGTTATACTTCTTGCAAACAATTCCATATGTCTTCTGAATGTGCTAGTATAGATCGTTCCTTTTTATTTTCACACTTTTCGCAGCAGTGTCTTTCACTGTCACGCGATTTGGAAGTTGTATTACATTTTTTAAATGTTTCGTTCGATTAATACTATATGATTATATTAGTCTTCGGATTTTAGATTAAAGTAACAAGTACAATGAATTATCATTCTTTGCTTCCTGCAAGCAAACAAGATGCTTGTAGTAGAGAATCGAGACATGTCGC
Organism: Bombus impatiens; assembly: GCF_000188095.3. Taxonomy (NCBI): domain Eukaryota; kingdom Metazoa; phylum Arthropoda; class Insecta; order Hymenoptera; family Apidae; genus Bombus; species Bombus impatiens. Next base: position 1,699,120 of record NT_176616.1, on the reverse strand, counting down.
TTGTCAATATCTAATTATAAGTTACTTTATCCAGAATTACATTTGAAAAATAACGTGCGATATTCGGGGCGCCTCTTGTTTTAGTCATTGTATTATTCGTACTTTCTTTTATTCATTAAATATTTCATTTATATCACTGATTTACAAAGGCAATTAAATTAGTCAGTAAATTTAATCAATATCGTCCAAGCCAAATATCAGGATGCATTTCAAAAATACATTTTTCTTTCTTCAAACACGCAGAATACCAAAATATGTGAACATCGAAATCAGTTCATAAATTAAACCCGAGCCAAATATCAGAGTATATTGCAATTTATTTCTTCAAAGCTACGGACTACTCTTTTAAAGCTTCGATCGAACAAGTAAATATTACTACCTCGTACCATTAATCAACATACTAAAGGATCGGTTTCACAGTTTCTCTCAGCATCAAAATGAACATCAAAGTCGGTACTAAATTAAAATGCTAATCAGAACACAAATATATCAACAAATAAGTTTTTCTTAATATAAAATCAAAATACAAGTCAATTTCTTTCGGTGTCAAATAAAAATATCAATCAATTTCTCTTTATATCACATCCAAATATACACCAGTCTCTCATAGGACTGAATCGTTTCAGAATCAAATTCAAATATAAATCAATTTAAACCTTTCAGTGCCAAATCGAATCACAAAAATCAATTTTTATTAGTATCGAATTAAAATATAAATAAATTCCTCCTAGTATAGAATCAAAATATTATGTCGTCCGAGTAGTTTCTTTCGTTTTATAAGGAAATAATAGATCCACAACATTTTCCGTTTTTATTATTTTATCAAATTACGTACGATCCATTTTGTTCTATCAAAATAAAGATCACAACGTTCGACAGACTTGGTTTTATGTTTGTATAGAGGTTCATTGTAAAAGACTGGTTTCCTTCAGACTCATCAAGTCAAAACAATTCCAACAAGTCAAAATAGTTCCTATCAATATCGAGTGAAAATACGAGTCAATTTCTCTCAGTATCAAATTAAAATACAAGACAGTATATCTGTCAGTGTTAAGTCCTTTTAGAACCCAGTAAATATGCAAAAGCATCAATATCAAAGTCCCTAAAACTTAGATCAGGAAATGGACGTACCAGTTCACGCTTCCGTTGAGGATAGCGAATTTTAGCCAGCGTTGCAACCACGGGAAACTCATTTTATTCGGTTCGAAGGTACCGTGTTCCGGTGTGTTCCTCTTCGCCGATCTGCCCCGTCAAATTTTTCATCGGAAGCAGGTGATCACCGAGTTTTCATTTTCCTCGTCGGCAAAACTCGGTCGGTGGGGGCGCCATCAGTCTGAAGTAATGATTCGCTATTCCGCGCCCGCCCGGGGGATCAATTATTTTGAATCTAATGCGACAGGATAAATTGCATCCCGCGGAAGATTCCAAACTCTCCCTTGCCGTCGTTCCTCGTCTGGTCGTCGTTGTACATCCGATGGCCGAGGATAGGGACCGATTTTACGCCGTGAGGCAGAGACCTGTCTTCGGAAAACAACCTCCTCGTTACCAGGTCCCCCGCATCCCATCCCGTCACTCGACAAATTGCCAATAAGCAAGTTCCATCGATTGCTCTGTCGGCGTTCCATGTATATTAAATGTCCCTGGGTCTCGTTCAGGTTCTACGTTCACCGTTCAAGAACCGTATTCCCGTTCTCCCGAGTTTTTCAAAGAAAGTCGAGCAAGAAAGATGATTTATAGACGTGTAATATGCTGCGCGGCCTCTAAAGTGCCATTTACATGTCGCTCTTTATTGTTCTTGTTAAATTTTAATTCGCTTTTTAATTTATAGGTGTCTAATATTGTTTACAAATCGTAAGTTTAACGTATATCCTCATTCTGGAAATAATCGGGGTATTTATGGAGAATGAAGTAAAGTTATTACGAGAAATTATTACGAAGTTTCTAAGGGATGTAGGAATTATTATCTGTTGTTTGGAAACTTGGAGACTTGTAAGAAAAATGTTTTTCTCAGTTGTGTATTTTATCTTTGATCGCTATTTTACATAATTCTGGTACTCGTATTATTATCTTTCTAGCCCAGAGAATTTTTTGGAGATCAATACATAATTATCCATTCGTTACTTTCTTACATATATCGTTATCCTATACCAATACAAAATCCCGATCAATCGATCTTCTTCTTGAAGATCTAAGACAATTGTCATGTTGCTTACGCAAGACCACTGAATATTGTGTTACCCACGAACAGGGGTGTATCTTAAATAATTATAAGCCTCTGTTGGAGAGAGTTGTCATCGGAGACAATATCGATTTTTATCAAAAAAGAAAAACTTCGAAAATGTAGACTCCACTTAATCTTCTTCCTTCTTCCATTTCATAAGAATCAAATGAACGCATTGATAGATTTCTGTGACGATATCGTACGTCCGTTAATACACCTTCTCTTAAACGGCCACTTAAATTACTTCAAGTAGAATAGTCCGCGTTTAGTCAGACGTATACCAATCGTAATATCTATCACTATGTGTACTCTTAAATTCTAATTCGAGTAGACAAATACGAATCGCGGAGATGAAATATTCGTATCATAGTAATCTAAGCCAATCACAATATCCCTCCTCCCTGAGCAAACAATTACCACGATTTAAGACACGGCACGGTGCCCCATGAATCGTCGAGGACGCGTACAAAGTTTCCAAGATTATCGATGTTTTCACAGTGACGCTATAAAGAAGCTCTGTCCGTGTCTCCGCCTCTCATCACATACCTGAAATATCGTTCCTCCCGGTATAGGAAAGATCGAAGAAATTCCGTATACGTACGCTCGAACCTTCGAAACTTTTCTTTATCCGTCCCCCATAAAACAGACCTTATACGTGCTCGAAACTCCACATGTATTCCGCTACTGTACGCCCGACTTCCGACTCGCCAAAGTAAACGTCCTGCGCGAACAGAAAAAAAGTTCTGACCCCGACCTGGAGAACGTCTCCTTCGATTCTTTCTCCTTTGATTACGAGAATCGAGATCGGTTAGAATTTGCTAAAGTTATGGATACACGCTGCGTCTCACTACTATGAAGCTCAATCTAAAATTTTAAGGTTCTCGTATGTTATCGGAAGACTGTAGATTTTTGTGCGAATTTATATGTTTACGAATGGAACTGAAAAAATAGAAATTAAATGGAGCTTTGTTTTGTATATTTTTGCGTCCTTAAATTTTCCGTAAACGCATAAAAATCCGCAGCCCAGTTAGGATCAAGAGTGGTAAGAAACCGCTAATGAAAGTTTGTCGTAATTTATATCTCGTACTGATGCGGGAATTGAAAATGATAGGACAATTTCATATTAATGTCATGCAGTGCATAAAGAAAGTAAAATAACGTCAAAAGATGCATGAAAAATTTAATAAATTTATCCGTCTAAATTGTGTAATTTAACCGTTGTGCGCCGGAAGGAAAAGAATTAACGATCGAAGAAAAACCGGATGGATCGAAAACAGGAATAGCAGGGATGTATACTGCATGCTATATATCCATGGAATGGTTGCTTGAAATTTTTAAAAGCCTCTTTCCTATGGAGCTCCGCAGGTTGCGTACCTTCCTCTGTTTTGTTATTAATGAGTCGATAAATACGTAAAAGAGACAGAGATGGAGAGAGAGAGAGAGGAACGGTATGATTTCGAAATTAATGTTAGATAAAACGGAAACCACCGTGGAGCGTTTTCAACTTTTTTACCTGGATAATGCTTGAAAGGAATGAAAACCGCAATGGAATATCGGGGCATCGCAACTGTCGCTGGAATTTCCGACGCTTGAAACTTTGACACGAATGTGCTCGTCGTATGGTCGCGAATGAAAGATTAAGAAAAGCGAAACGAAACGACGTCGACTGATGCAAAAGTTGCATAAAGCCTCGCAGTGGCTACAGTGTTTACAAAGAGCACTCGACAATTTTCTTTCTGCAGCGCCATAACTAGAAACGTACAATGGCTCGCGAAAGTATTTGAACACTGATTATTAGGCTGCGAATTTTTATGCTATTTTATATTTTTATGAAGTGAACTAAAGAAACGAAATCTACACGGTAGTTTATCTCTGCCCAAAATAATGACAAGTATCCCACTTTCTATATCTTATATATTTTTCTATATTATATGCATTTCCTGGAGTTTTACATTTTGGAATTTTTTCAAATGGAACCTACCTAACAATTCGTTTTTCCTGCTAAAAATTACGACAAGTGTCCCACTTTGCATATTTTATATAGTTTTGTATATTATACGCATTCTCTGGGTTTTTGCGCTTTGGAATTTTTGCAAATGGAACCTATATAGTGCATAATTTGTTTCGCCTACTAAAAATTATTTTTATATTTCATTTTGGATATTTCATATACTTTTGTGTATTATATTCATTCTCTGAATGTTTGCATTTCTAAATTCATCATATACGCATACAAATCCGTATTCTACCAATCATAAAAATCTTTCATGTGTTAAAACAGTCGATGTTTCATTCTGCCATCGACCTAGTGAATTCACCTTTGACCGATCTAATTGCCAGAAGCATAATTGGGAATAAATGATCGAAGGAGATGAAAGAAACAAATGACACTAGTTCGAACGGCAGGATTGGTTGGACTTTCAGGGAAACGGATAGGATGGAACGTGTTCCGTTTGTTCGACGCTGTACATGTCTCGCATCGATCACGACTGAGCTTTTTACGCTCTCGTTGCAACGGTGTTTTCTTCTCGTTCGATGCGATTTCGAGCATGTTGTTTACGGCAAGCAACATCGACCTATTTTGATTTTATCGATTTCCGAACGTAAACGCGAAAACGAAGACACTGATTACTCTTCAGAAATCAATAGAGTCAATTGTCCACGACGCACAGCCTCGAAACATTGACGTCAATCAACGGGCTGTTCCCTCAACGAGACCCGTTATCGTCGAGAGGGAAACTAAACTTGTAATCAACCAATGACTTCTTGATTTATTGCGAATATTGCGAATCGTAACATATATGCATGTAGGGTACTTCGCTGAAGAGTAATTTTGATACAAGCGTCAATCAAAATACCAAATTCGAGTTGACGTTAAATCATGATTTATTAAAGTGGGACTTTCTGAAGGGAATTATTTTTTATTTGAGGACTTCATTTATTGTTAACTTGCTTCGTACACGTCTTGATGAATCGAATTGAGTTATTTCCTCAGAGTCATTACAATATACATACTCGTTCATCCATCGATATCTTACTTGGATATCATCGTATTTTTGTAGAAAACAGATGAAAAAAAAATAATTCGAACATATTTGACCTCGTAAATTATGTTCTTCGAGTAATCTTTGATTTGCAAAAAGCGATCATTTGAAACAGTGTTCAAGTTATATTACAAATACTCAAAGCGACGTGAAAACCAAGAAATCAGGAATTATAATCTGTCTCTCGTACAATGACAATACAGACTGAATTAACATATTCAATATGATGATACATCAAAGAGAAGGGCGTCAATATTCAACGACGATGTCAGTACGTATAATGCTTTAATTATAACTATAATGAATATCATTTGTTTCAATATTTTTCAACGATTTATTACATGTTCTAGACACTTTCAAGTAAAAACAAGAAAAATATTGTTTCCAATGCTTATCACAGAAAATAATTGTAAAAACTCGCACATCGAACGTGTTAAATGCTATGAATATATTACTGAAACAAATAAGTCAGATCTCTAGATTACTCAATCGGACAAAATACGCCGAAGCATAAAAGTTCCTTACTCTCGACGAATAATAAATTAACCAAATAAATCTCTGAAAATCTCTCTAAAATTATTCTCCACGGTCGCCATGCACGCGTCCGATTTACAACGATAAACATACCAATTCTCGACTTGCTAAAAGCTCCATTCCGCCAATCTGACAAGAGCGGAAACAACACAGGTATCATCAACGTCGCATCGTATCCGCTAAAGGTTAGTGCGATTACTCTCCCGTCGCGTTGCTGCAACCGAGTGACGAGTAAACGGAAACGCAAAGGATCGTGTAAAACACGGGAGAAAGAAGGGGACATAAGGACGCGTGAGATGGAGCAGCAAGAAGAAAGAGAGGCTGCAAAGGAAAAGGTCGGAAAGCGGGCGAGTTCATGGCGGACGAACCATTGTTGCAAGCTTTTGCCGGGTGCTAAGGAGTTCTGCTCGAAGCTTCCGTTTCCCTCGTTATGGTAAATGGTCTGTCTTGGTGGTTGAGCAAACAGTGGCACAAAGATAAGTGCAAGCACAGGACGCACTCGGACTACCATCTCGAGACGTTGTCGAGGACTTCTGGTCTTTCTCTTTGTTCCCCTCGTCGTCTCCTTGTCTCTCACTTTCCGTGGACCTAACGCTGGTCTCCCGAAAGGTGTCCAGTCGGCTCCGGGTGTCTGCTGAAACATGCATAAGGGCGACTATTGTTCAGGAGAAAATGATTACTTTGTGCACACTATACGAACGTATGAGAGATCGTTCTCGTAGTTGTCGTCGTCGTCGTTGTCCTTGTCGATTTAGGAACCGGAGAATTCCGTAGGAGAACTGCCGTATCGTCGTTAGTTAACTGATTTGAATGACAAAGGACCAGATAGGTGGTTAATGTATCATATTTGAACTGGTGCGACTGGATAGACGACGATGAATGCTACGATACGCAAAGCATTATATGTGAGAAGTTTAACGTGTAACTGCCGGATTCAGGTGATAATCCTTAAACTTGCAGTCATTCCCGTGTCATTGGTTTCCTGTACCTACAGCGCGTCGCTCGAGCACGGTGGCGAACGTGTTTCGGCTTTTTGTTGCCCCGCGAGTCATCGGTAAGCTTGTTCGTGATGTGGTATGCAGACAAGTGAATTTAATTAACCCTGGAATATTATAGTTGGATTCCTTGCTGGTTTTAGCGACAGCAGAAAGGTGTTATATTACTCGTTTGTTAGTTCACCTGCTATTTATCATGGCTGTTTATTATTTGTATTCCCTCATATTTTCTGGCTTTATGTTCTTTGATATTTCGTGATAATCTTCAGACATGAAAAGATTATTCAATAGAAGGTTCGAGGTTGTTCAAATCTATTAATAAAATTGTTATTCGACTATCTGAACTCTATTTTGACTTATGGTATCTTCACAATAGAGATATTTCATTTTTGATATTAACGAGATTCTATATAAATGTACATTACAGTATTAACCGAACCAAGATATCAAATATTAATGAACTATTTAGAGTGCAAAATAATTAACTCGAACGAACGTAAACTAAAATGAATAAAATCAAGTAAAATCAACTCCGACGAAGTATTAAACTTTCGAAACTTTTCTGATTAAACCGGGAAATTCAAGAAAATACGATTCCTAAAACAAGAGTTCATACTTCTGTACGATTCGCCTGTAAACGCTTTGGAACCGCAATCTTAGCGAATGGCCGCCTTAAAATTTTCCAATAAAATCACATAAATAAATCATGAAACCGATCGTAAATATCTCATGAAACACTTTATTACGAAATCGCTGGAACGAGGGAAGTGCGAAAAGCTTCTTCGACGGAAGCTGACAAGCACCCTTTTATTATTCTCAACGTCCATTTCCGGACATACGCGTTTGGATTCGTTCTTCAGGTGATCTATACACTTTCATCGGGTCGAAGAGTTCCCATAAATCGAAGGTAGGGACGTTTAATCATGTTGGAAGTTCGGCAACTGGGCCAAATTGCTCAAAGAGGAATATTTCTACGCGTCGTTGGACCTTCCAGATAGTAACAAATTAACCAACTTTCAGTGTATTAGCTGGAAATTATTCGAACTTTGTTCGAACTCCTCTGAAACATTTATCCATTCGATGCTAGTCGATATTTCGTCTTCTGTTACGAATTCGTAAAAAGATACGTCATACCAATACAGGGTGTTTAAGTAATTAAATATTTCTATTATGTTTATAACATGTGAATTTCCATGCAAATTTTCTATGCTTTTTTTAAATAAATTTATTTCAATTAACTTTTTAGGATATTCAGTAGGTGATAACTTTGGTTTATTCTTGTAGCGTTGAAAGTATTTAAAATTTTATTAACGTTATCGTTGTTTAATCTAAATGTTTGAATTACTTATGGTATCGCTAATTATCGATGACTCCGATGACATCGCAAAGCCTCATTAGCGACTACCACAGCAAGCAACGCGTGAATGATATTGGAAAATATTCGAGTCACATAACTATAAATATATTTAGAAATCTGGAATATAATAGGGTGCAGTCGTTAAATAAGCTTAGAAATAAAGAAACAAGATACAGTCTAAATAATTTCAAATTTGTAAATTCGTAAATTAAATACTGAGAAAAATGCATAATCTGTTCAAACTTATTGAACAGATGTAAATAAATTAAAAATTGATTAAACGAAAAACGGATTGATTAAACTAATATTCCCATGCGTAAACTACCGTAACAGTATTCTTCTTGATTAAATATTTTTTGAACGAAGGATCAATGGAAATCAAAAAATAAATTTGTTTGCTAACAAATGAAGCGAAATTTGAGCTTTAAATGATTATGAATTATTTCATAAGGAAATGCATGGAAATATAACGTCGTTTTTGTTGTACGGGGGACATTTAATACTAAATAAAGCTATCTGAAGTAATCTATACTAACGTGGCGCGATACATAATAGAAGCTATGACCGGAATAATCGGTGAACAGGAGAGGCGAACGTACAAGAATAAATCGAATATGCACGAGGACAAACATTACGGCAATTATAGAGGGTATTGTGCACGTGTTTGCGCAAAACAATAGAGGACAATGTTACAATTTATTCCGTGTCTATTCCCAGCGTCGCATTCGATTAAGCTTCAAGCTTTTCTTTCATTCGTCGATCACTGAAATTCAACCATGCTCCTCGTCAGAACTTCGTCGACTTAAGTAAAATTCCTCGCTGTTCCTCCCTATTATCGCTTTTTCTTCTCGTTCTCTCTTTCTTTCTTTTTTCTATCAGATCTTCCATTTTCTATCGGAGAACTTTTGATAGAAACGTCCAACCTCCTCGATCTTGAATGCAGAAGAGTTCCGTGCGATCTGATGTTCCAATCTGAGTTTCCGAATCAGGTGTCGAGCGCAGGCTTTGGAAAATAGCAATTTTGGAGATGCGTATACTCTCAGAGATATCAGTAGTGTTCGTTGTTTATGAAAGAAAATATGCTTGTGTTCTATCGTCTTTGCACAAGAATAACAGCACTCCAGAATTCGGGAAAGAGGGGATCGAGAAAGAGCGTTCAGAAGGGTTGTCTCTAGCAAGAGTTTTCTATCATTTTCTCTGGAGTTATTTACAGTGGATACGAGTGGAGAAAAATACTTTTCGAAAACAAAAACAAAAATTATTCATCGTTGTGTGATATATAAAAATTTCTTGAAAAAGTTGATACGACATTCGATTCGGTTTGTTCGAAGGACATTTATTTAATTGTATCGAAATCAATATCTATTTTATATAGAGATACATACATAAAAATTTCTTAAACCAGAATATACGGTATCAGAAGAAGATTTCAATTAATTATATTACAGTAAATATTTATCTTTTACGACACTACCTGTAACTTCTATGATACTGGAGGAAGATTAAATTAATTAGAATCAGTACTTACTTTTTACAATAGTACATAAAATTTTTTTAAAATATCTTTCGTAATATCAGAAGAAAATCTAATTAATTAGGTATACGAGAAACCATATTTATTTCTTACAGCAGTAGATTCATAAAAATTTATTAAATCAACTACTACGATACTTGAAGAAGATTCTAGTAATTATACTTTAATTAATATTCATATTTTCACAACAATATACACACAAGCAATTTCTAAAGTAACTTTCACGATTCCGGAAAAGCATTCAATTAAGTCTATTAAAATCAGTCTATATATGAACTGTTCGAAAGCCACATTGATTAACTTGATAAATTGAAGAATGCAGGTGTGTGATGGTGTTGCAAATTCTGTTCCTAAAATTTACCTTAGAACATTTACCTATTATTTATGTTATCTTCTTGTGATAAATAAATGTGTAGAACTTGTTTCTTGAGAATCAAATATCGTAATAAAATTAAGAATTTGAGAGAAAGTAAACTGGGTTAGTTTCGCTTCTGGGAGGCTTCGTTTAGCGCTTAGTTACATCAATCTTTACGTTCTAAGAAAATTTGTACTTATTCGCTATGTTAAACAATGCCAATCATTTGTAAATCCATAAAAGAATCGACATCGTGGTACATCATTCGAAAGAGTAGAGTGGATGAGTCCACGGCTGTCCGAACGAGAGGTTGTTCCCTTTCTACCGGGGCGTTTCTTCTCAGCCGACTGAATCGACCGTCCGTGACGAAAAGCTTCCCGGCTTTTCGCGGATTTGAAATGCAGAGCAGTTTCCCTCGACTATAGAAAGCTAGGCCGAGCTGGAGACGTCATCTTGTCCGATCCAAAGTCGTGTCGTCGGTTAATCTTCGATTCTCATCTTATTCCTTGGGCGTGAAAGAAACTTCCTTCTACCCGACGATGCCCGATCTTTCCGCAGGGCGAGTCTTATTTTCTTTTTTTCTTCCTCTCTCTTTCTCTCTCTCTCTCTCTCTCTCTCTCTCTCGCCTATTAAACTTTCCCCCTGATGTAATACCTCGAGCAAGCGGTTTATTTGAAATGAAGATCACGCCCGAAGCGATCAGTGTAGGTTAAAGTGATACGATCTGATTTGTACTTCGATAATTCCTGCTTCCTTTGATCATAGGGAAACTTGCATTTCGAAATTCACACTCAGCGAGCTTACATTCCTATGTGGTATTGCCTTCCCCGATTTTATTAATTGCGATAAAATTTGACAAATATTTCACATCATATCATTTCTCGAAATCTATTGAACTTTGATTCGTTATAATATATATTAATACCTACGTCTAGTGTGATTTCGAGGCTAAGATACAACATCGAAGACTTCACAATCAAGCTTGAAGAGTTTTATACGAATGTAACACAGTTTATGCTAACTAGAAAGCGATTAGCATATTCTAAAGAATTCTGGATCATCGTATGTTAATCTTATTACTCTTACACAACCCAAAACCATATTCGATTTCACATATTCTTTCATGACCCAAAGCCTATATTTCAGTCCACATGTTCCACCCTTAGGGATGGATTTAGATCCGCTATAATTCCGCATGACTTGGCACTTCGGTATCCTTCGTAAACTTCATTTAAAAACTCTGATCCAAGACCTCGATAGAAGAAATTTCAAAGATCTGTCTCGATATTACTCTTCCCTTGTCACTCGCAAAACAAAAAAGAAAACCACAGAAGGAAAAAACGATCGACCCCATTCGGAGCGTACGAACGATCGAAAGTACCGGTTACCAGCTAAACCAAGCGACGTCGTTGGTCGCTCCGGGGTCCTCCCGGGTCATCTTCTCGCGCCGTGCCCGGTATCGCGGCTTAATCTTCGATTCTTATCTGCCGGAAGGCTCGAAGAAGCCGCCTAGTTCGCAACGGTCCATTGTCTTCTCTGTCAGCATCTTTCTTTTGGTTTGCTTTCCCTCCCTACTGTCCTTTCTCTTACGGTTACAGCGAGCAGGTACGCGGCGCTTGCAGCTCGGTAACCTCTTAACGTGACCGAGGAAAAAGGGTTTATACCCTCGTAGAGTCAGAAGAAGGGCGGAGAAGGGGTAAAGTGTAAAAGGGCGTCGCGTTGGATGGAGGACAGAGGCGGGCGATGAAACGAAGAGGAGGCCGCTGAAAACCATCTTCCGGATAACCGTATTACCCGCTGGCATTGTCTACGGCCAGCCAATTCGAAGTAATGAGACACAGTCGGTTGCAGAGAACAATCGGGCTTCCACCAGCGTGCAGGAGCCACGACGTGCCTTCCTACTTTCTCGCCCGCTATCTCTCCGCTCTGCGCTCGTCAACCATCTCTTCTCTCCTTAAACTTCCTCTTCCCTTCGTCTATTCCATTCCGTCTTTCTTCCTGCGTGTCTTCTCCCGGCTACCTTACCCTTCGGCTTTATAAGGAGCACGTCAATTCTACGACGCGTAGTGCACACTAATGTAAGTCTCATCTTATTGCATTCTATTCCGTCCTCGTTTTCCTCTTTGTATCCCAGCTCCTTCTTCCGTTTTATCCTGTGTCTTCCGCTTCGTTTCGTTCTCCGCGCTTCTCCTATCTTCCTCTGTCGTTTTCATCGGCTTTTGTGTTTCGTTTCTCTCCTTCGGCCATTTCCGCGCGTTTTCCTTTTTCTTTTCTAAGGACGAGCGTTGATATTATATGTCGGCGAACAATCGCCTTGTAAACAATAGCGCATCTTTGGGACTTGAAAAGGAATCAGCGGTGACTAATGAGCGTAAACGCGAGCAGGGTCTTAGGAGACACGAAACGCTCGCGACAGTATTGTTCTTTAAAGTTTTCGGGAATGGAGCTTGGGATGGCTGCGGCATTTATACCAGTATGAAAGGAGAACGAACGGTGTGAAGTCGTGTATTTAGAAGCGGATGGTACGTGTTTCGATGGAAAGTTATTAGGGTTCAGGTTTTTGGAAGCTGATTCGTGATCCTTACTTTCATTCGGAGAATTGCGGAGACCGGTGCAGCTTGCTTCTTGAAACACATGGGCGTAACTCCGAGCATCAATTGGAAACGTAAAAGGAACGAGGGAAGTTGGTGAAATTATCTGTCCTATTTGATCTACGTTCCAAGTTACAGAGGTTTTTTATTCTGGTAAACCTTGTTTATAGCTGATCTACTGTAATTCATTTCACTCAGCTATAGATAGTCGTAAAAGAAATTTCATGTACTAAATATAAATGTGTATTTTATATTCGTGTAAATTCCATGTAAATTCTTTATTTCTTACAATAACAGGAATATAGCAATAAGTGTCGACATTTCATTTCTGCAATTATCAAAAAACATGCAGATGCTTTCACCAAAATTAATTCTGACTTTTATTGAAACAGAGACAAATACGCTTATTTATCTACGACATACCACTCTAATTATATTGTTCCGCATGTAGCATTTTAGATACAGGTCGGTTTTAATATTAATGAAGTACAAGTACAAAGTCAGGATAGATAAATGACGTCGCAGTACAGGCCAAGAATAGATAAACGTTAGTATTATTTCCTGTGCGAATAAAATTAAGGTTTAATTTCCATCCCGCTAATGAATTAAAATTTAATTTGTCGGATAAATATAATATATACACGTATGATAGAACGCCAATATTAAGTTATATTTATAGAATTTCGAAATCTACCACTGTTATGTATAGATCGAATCTAAAATTAATTTATTATCAAATTTATTCTACAAATGAAAGGCTACTTTAGTAAACTTATCCGATATTAATATACAGCGTCAGTTACCATTATTTTCACTCCGTATTTCTCTTCTTATCTCTTATTAATATTTTGAGGCAACTTTCAAAGGACGCATCAAATATCTCCACCAAGAAATTAACAGAAAAGATAAATTCTGTTGCAACATTCCATTATGTTCACGTCTCTGTTCTCATTGGCTCGTGAAACGCGCGTCAAGTTCGCCTCTCGTCTCTCGCGTCGAGCCTCGTCATATCACGTCCTCTTCTTTTGCTCGACGCTCCTCTGGAATATTCATCTTCGCCGTCGTGCGTATACCGAGCTGGGATGCATACGATGTCACGTGTACGTGCTGTCATCTAGGTACACCAGGCCCCGTCATAGTGTAAACAATGAAGCAACACCAGGAAATACGCAGAAGCGATGGAAAGTTCCACGAAAACGAGGATCCAATAGTCGTATACCTTCGTCGAGTTTCAGGAAAATCTGGAACCCTTTGCGTGAAGGGAGCAACGTTAATCGTCGTTTACATGTAAGAATTTTGCTTGAACATGGTTAAGGCTTCGTTATACGGCAGCAGTCACGCAATTCAGCTGTAATCGTATCTCTTGTTTGGCGCAAGATAAAAGAGTGTCAGCGGAGAATGTCGAGTGATATGGTTAAGTCGACCCGTCATTCCTCGAGACGTTTTACAAAGCCAGGGGAGAGAACGAAGGAAAAATGGTTAGGGAGAAGACGAATCTGAAAATTTGTAGAGAATGGTTATGACAGGATCAACTTACTAAATAAACCCCGATGAGTGAATTTGCGTAGGATTTATATGGGTTTAATATACTATACACGGTCTTCCACTGTTACGAGGAGAAATGTTATGTATTAGTGAATTTTCTCTACGAATGAGATAAATAGAGGAAACGATATACGAGATTTATTTATTCAGAAGACTCTTTTATAAATTTCCAAATTTTCATTACTGCATATATGGCAATGTCTTTTAATATTTACGATCATACAGATTTTCCAATTAAACTCTGTCTTCATCCAAAATATTCCGAAATTAATAATTTCGTCACTTGTATACAATTTTCCTTTAAATTCCTCACATATACATCAATATTAATATTTAAAGGGATATATAATTCTTTAACTTTATCCATAATTTTGTCAAATTAGATATTATATATATTTTGTACCATTCTTCCTCTGAGCACTTCGTATCTAATGTCACATTTATACACAAATTGGGAAGATACTCTATACGTACAGGAATCTTTGTTTCCCAAAAGTTGACACGAACAGCAGTCTCCCGCTGTTTCCTTGTTCAGTACCTTTGCTAAAAATTCAAGAAGGAAGGGGGAAAAAAGAAAAAGGAGATTCCAACCCGATATTATCGATCGAAGCTTTTACATTCGAAAGCCAGTCCCGGAATGGCGTTTCCTGTCACTTTGTTCATCCGCTCCTTCCAACTTCGTAATCAACGCAGCGATGCCTATTAGTCGTCAGACCAGCGTGTCCTCTCTCGCCAACCATTATTATCCTGACTACTGATTTCACCTGCAGCTACGCGGTTCTAATTAAAGTGCCTGAAGTCTGTCACTCCACAGATGACAGTGCTTTCAATGTCATCGGGAGTCTTCCTGTCTGACGGCGGCTAGAATATTGAAAGCGATACCATAGTCGCTGGAAACCTGGGCAAGGGACCAGGAAACTGTTTCCGTATCACGTTACGGCTTTATTAGCGACATAATATTCGTCTCGGCCGAAGATAATGAGACGAAACGTCGCAGGGTGATGGTTAGTAGTAACATTCATTGACAACTAGAATGTCACTTCATTTTACAGATTTTCTTCCAATAAATGTTTTTATTCATAATTAGGATTCTTATCTTGTATTATATATATAATAATTACATTTTTTATGTTAATTTAAAAAAATTTTTTTCTGATTCTATCAATAATGTTCGATGCTGTCTTGATATAAGATATCAAACAGGATATAGATTTTTAAACATTTTAATAATCCTATTAATTCTAATATTTTTCCTAATAATTTATTATCTACCTCACTCTCTACAAGTGTTCTGCTATCCTAATAATTTTTTACATTTACCTCACTTTCTGTAAATGTCCTAATACTTATCAATGGAAATGTAGATCTAACATTCGAACATTCGTATATTTTCTCTAATATTCTCGTTCTACTTTATAACTCGACGCAAATACATGAATTTATTTACGAAACTGAAAATAATCTTCTTTTATGAAGATACACGATAAATTTTTTAGGGAGGTTTTTTTATTAGATAATACACGAAGCGAAATGTTTTACAACAGCGGATATGCAATGTATTCCTCATGTTATCAAGGTTTCTTTTTTATATTCGAATATATTGAAATATTGTATCGGAGTTCATCAGATCGTCCAACTTTTTTATGTATGTACAACGTTTTATTTGTACGAGCAATGTTAATCATCGACCGTACATCTAGAACCCTACAAATTCAAGAACAGAGAAAAGTGACTATATCCTGTGAAAATATTATTTATTAAAACGTATTTTGAAATTTACCATTATTTATACTATTTCTTGGTGATAATAAACTTATGGAAGCTATTTCTTTTTTACGAGATAGATGTTAGTAGTCTACCGAGTTAATGAAATTAATAATGTTACGAAAAATGCAGTTGATTAATTCAGCTTTCAGAACCGCAATTATCGCGTCCACGTAATTATTATTTATCAAAGGAATAAAAAGGAAGCAGTAAATGAAACTACAAGTTTGCGTTAGAGGGGTCAGACAATATAAAGAGGGTGCATTAATCTGAACGCGAAATGGAACAAACGAACGCGTGTACGTTTAAAGTAAAGTGCTGAACGATTTTTTTACGGTTCACTCGCACGCCAAGCTTAGAGGTTTATATTGTTCGCTAAAACTAACTACCTGTACATACTCAGATTGCTGGGATTTTCTCAAGATTTAGCCGCGTTACGAGTGTCTACGAGGATGAGGAAACGTTCTAGTCCCTTTTTTTCAACCGATATATTCGAGAATATTTCACCAGTTGCCCTGAAAAATGTAAGAATGGAAGGGGAAACGTCGCGTGCGTGCCCTGGTATAATGCTCTGGTGAATCAGCCAGGTGTCTGAGAGAATTTGAAAAGATATCGCTTAGGATTAATTTACGACGCACCCTAACGTTGAATAAAAATTTGCTGGAGGGTGTAGTGACTTAAGAACGATAAGAATTGTCTCTGTGCCATCTCGAAGATTAATGGAGCTTTAGACAAAATAAACGAGGCAAAGCGTATCCAAAACCTCTTGCATATTCCATCTGTGTGCCTATACCGGGGGATTGAAAATGATGATTCTTTATCATTGTAAAGTCGTCGGATTAATTTGATGATAAATTTTCATTTTCACAATCGTATTCGAATGTGTATTATTTCATAAAAAGTTTGCGATACAAATTTGACAAATATTTTTTACGAAAGAAAAAAGGTCAGTTCTCTATAATAACGAGCTATTTATTAGAATGTTTATTGTCATTTACTTTTAAGAGTGTAACGAATAATTCACGATGCAATAATAACATGTACTGTGCTTTTATTCGCCGGAAGTCGCACTGGACGGTCGTTGTATTATTATTAAAACGATGCACGCGGTTAGACAACGAGCACGAAGGGATTTTTGGGTCCACAAGCTCGACCTGAATGCTCGTTATAGACACACCTTGCCTCGTTTCACCTCTTTTACGCTGAACTTTCTTAACGTTCCGACTTTGCAGGATAACACTCGTCCCCATGAAGCTAATTTTACGCCAGTTACGATACTAAAAAGACGGGATATCCGCTTCCTAAGCATTCTCTAAAAACGAAGGACATGAGGTGGATAGGTCGTGATAAGTACTGAAGAATTACTAGAGTATAGTTAACAATATATTTATTAACAACACTCCCAATATACACTTTGTGTGGAATTCACTATGAGAAAATCGTCTATGTACGCGTAGACAAAATCGAGAGCACGCGTGATTTCGTCAACGAATCGCTGACACCTTTGCGCGGCGTTCCGAAGTCCAAACATCATGTTTGTTGCTTCGAAAAGTCCGAAAGGTGTCGTTATCGCGGTTTTTTCGACATCTTCGGACGCTATCGGAATTTGATGATATGCGCGAACAAGATCGATTTTCGAAAAGATTTTCGATTTGCGCGAAGTCTTCGATGTGTGGCGGCGTGTACCTGTCAGATACAGTGCGGGCGTTCAACGCACGGTAGTCGCCACATAGTCGCAGGTTTTCTTCCTTCTTCGGTACAACGTGCAGGGGTAATACCCACAGGCTTTTCGGTGGTCGCATCACGCCTTGTTCGATCATCATTTCAAACTCCGCCATAACCTGTTTAAGTCGATCAGGTGCTAGTCGGCGGGATTTGTTGTAGACAGGTGGGTCGGACGTCGTTTCGATGTGATGTACCACACAGTGTCGAGTTTTCTCTTGTCCGAAATCCGATGGACGAGTTAGATCCGGAAATTCGGCAAAAAGTCGGTGATACGTCGACTCATCGATGATTGTCTTAATCGACGCTGTTGTCACGTAAAATTGATAATAAAAAAGGAGTAGCTGAGCAATAACTTAACTTGACCGTGCTTTTTTAATTTTGTAGGCTTTTATTCACGAAAATGATTAAGTATAATATTACAATGAAGTGGCAAAATTAAAATAGTCGATCAAATCACAGCCAAACTGCACACAAGACTCCAGACTCAAGACTAAAGACTAAAGACTAGTCTCGTGGTCGAATGCTTGCACTTTTTATATGTTGCGTTTGTCGGTGTTGAGGGGCAAGGGGAGGATCCTGATTGTTCTATGTAATGGGGAAAGTCAAAGTAATGGGCAAAGGTCAAGTCAAAACCTAACAGTTCGCTGTCAGGTAGTATGGAATGGCGTGGATTTGGGTATGGTCGTTGTCACACTGTCTGGGTCGTGGCTGTGTATCCTTTTGTTGACAGGTTCGATGTAGAATCTATGAGGCGTTTATTTCTTACGTCCATCCACAATTCGTAGTGGCTGAGGAAGTCCACACCGATGATCGGTGTGTCGACGTCCTCCGCTATTATAAAACGCCACATTATTACTCGACGCAATGCCAGGTTGAGGAACACTAGGGACAGTAGGTCACGATGCGTGACTCGTTGGCCACGAACCCGCGAACAATCATAGCTAAAAATTCACTAAATGGTAAATTTGCAGTTTCTTCATTCAAGCAGAATTTATTTCACGATAAATAATAGTCTTAAAAGTTATATCGACGAATACCCTAAAAATTCTCAAACTCAATCTTCTCCAAAGTAAAACTCCATTTTAAAGAATCGTATTTTATGCTTTCTATTAATTATTGCAATTGATTGATAGCTCTATTTTTGCTGCACCTCTTATTGCGCGATAGTTATAATTAATACATTATAGGCTAAATAAATTAACTGAAAGCTTGCGATTTTCACTTCAATACGGTCGATTCAGCAGTTGAAAAAGTATTCCCAGAAGTAGTCCTTAAACCGCAGACGACCATTCGACGCGAAATCTCTCGAAACCGTTATGGCACAGAGAATATTCTATAATTCCATAGTGAATGATTCATCGTAGTCCCTCCATTGGCGCTAAAAGTCCCACATTTTTCTTAGATATCTTTGATTTCGATAACGCGTCTCGTTCGAGAGTTAGCACAGTCGTTTCCAACTTTTAAAAAAAAAGTCGTTTTCTGGACTCCATCCATGCGACTCGCGTCGCCGTTGCATCCATTAGCTCGTGAAATCAGGTCGAAGGCTTCGAATATTTCATCGATGAAGACGAAAAAAGATGCAAAACATAGAATCCTGCCAAAGGTGAGCCAAAAAGAGATCAGAACAAAAAATTAGAAGAAAGATAAAAAAAAGAAAGAAAGATAGAAAAGAAGGAAAATGAGTGAGTGGCAAAATTCAATATGGAGAGTCTTAAAAAAAAAACACCAGCAGCCGTCAGTCGGCCACTGCTGGTGGAATAGGTTTAACGACGGTGCTTATGCGGCTTTCATAGACCGATGACTGGTCGAAGGGACTGTTAAAAAATTCGTATGGCCAACAATAGCGCGAAACGACCCGATGTCCCAGTTTTCTCCATGCGGCCCATCGTATGCTGTCCCGTTTTCTCTCTTCGCAACTTCAACGATTTACGACGCGCGGTACACGAGCCACGTAAATTCGCATCCGACTCGTACTAGGAAAACAGTGCGTGATATTGGCCAATGTTCGACGAGTAGGGTCGTGTACATGGATCGAGATAAGCACACCACAGAACGAGACCTTGTCGTTAACCGACATGACGGAACATTAGCTTCGACTATCATTTTATTTAGTTTCGTTTTTTACAATATTTTTTATTTTTTTTTTTTTTTTTTTTTTTTTTTTTTTTTTTTTTTTTTTTTTTTTTTTTTTTTTTTTTTTTTTTTTTTTTTTTTTTTTTTTTTTTTTTTTTTTTTTTTTTTTTTTTTTTTTTTTTTTTTTTTTTTTTTTTTTTTTTTTTTTTTTTTTTTTTTTTTTTTTTTTTTTTTTTTTTTTTTTTTTTTTTTTTTTTTTTTTTTTTTTTTTTTTTTTTTTTTTTTTTTTTTTTTTTTTTTTTTTTTTTTTTTTTTTTTTTTTTTTTTTTTTTTTTTTTTTTTTTTTTTTTTTTTTTTTTTTTTTTTTTTTTTTTTTTTTTTTTTTTTTTTTTTTGTTTTTTTTTTTTTTTTTTTTTTTTTTTTTTTTTTGATGTAGTATGCCATTTTAAACTCCGCTTAACTTAGTCAAGTTATCTGAATTCGAGAAATTTGGAGCAACTTCGTGTGGACTTCTTACTTTACTTAATTCGAGATATTCATTCAACTTGCTAATCTCATCCTCCTTAGTCAAGTCACTTGACTTAGCGATTGTTATCAAACCACTTGACTCGAATTTATGTAATCTCAAACACTTTGCCGACATGAACTTATTATTTTAGTTGACTTGAGATATTCTTTCAGATTTCTACCCTCGTCCTCATCGATCAGGACATTTGATTTCGTGTTGCTCGAATTCGCATTCCTAATATACGTACCTGTTATTTTATTTGATTTAAAACAAACATTTTTCTTTCCAATTTTAGATAAAAATAAAGTTCTTTCAGCTTTTGTTTGACTTGAAAGGAACGATAGTCGTCAACTGACGTAATTTCATTCCTAGTTTCAGTAGCTTTTTTCTCAATATCATGTTAGGTATCCATTGTTCACCATTAAATGTCCGTTCGAAGTAAAGTGACTTAGATTCAAAGAGCTTTAACTCGAGTAACTTGAAAAATTCCAAACGATTTAAATTCAAGCAGCTAATCTGAACGAGGCTCAACGTCGTCCTATTTGTCGATCGACGAAGTTCTAACCAGTCGTCCACGGATTCATAGAGCGGAAAAACGTTTTCGCTTGGTCCGCTGGAACGATTTCTGTTTGCCAAGTCGCGCTAGGAAGCGTGGCCCAATTCCGCGGGAACCTTTTCGCCAATCGAATTTGCAGCGTTTACCTAGCGATTTGTAATCTCCTGTTTACCCGTGCCGCGCGCCTTGTTACGAGTTTTTCTGGAATTAGTTGCGGAACCTAGTGCAACACGGGGACAAGTGTAGAGAAAGGTAGAAAAAAGGACGATAGGGACAGGAAATCAACGTGAAAAGAGAACTGGTATAAGCCTGGTGAGCTGAAATAAAATGTATTGTTCTTCGGCGGTTACGCAGCGGACCCTTTTATGCTAGTGGCTCGACCAACTTTGTTCGAGTAAAGGCGCCGATCGAATTGCCCGCTTGGTTTAAATACAACGAGGTGATGTGTCTATTCGTTTGAAAAAGGGAACGCTCGTTGATGAAACGAGATGAATCGCTGAATGCACAGTCTCTGGAATTACTTCAGTAACTGAACAAACTTTTCTAATTATCGATCTACAGAGTAGAATAGGAATATTTGTACGAGGCAAATAAGGATCGATTTAACGTTGCTGTATTATACAGAATGATAGAAAGAATGAAACTTCATTTCAATGACTTACGGTGAATGTTGAGAGGAATAAAAGGTATTTAATAATCCATTTTGCTGAGTGAAATGTACCTTTGTACTTCGTACGTGTGGACCTATATAAAGGAAACGATTTGGAAATATATTGATTAAAATGGTAGAAGAAAAATTGTTAGAATATTACGACAAAAATTGTCAGTAGTCCGGAGGAAATTTTAACAAGACAAAAAATGTTAAAAAAAAAAAAATAGGTATGTGATTTATCTTTCTTCAACACGGATATATATTCATATGAAATATGACTTGGCGTATGAATACATATGTATTCACAACTATTCTGTGCATTTCACTTTTTTGTCACACAGTATAAATATACATATATTCTCCATACGTTCCCATATATCTTTAATCCATCTATTCGTTATAAATAAGTTATACTCGCATTAGGTATCCCAATTAACTTGATACGAAACTAAATGACAAAAGATATATCTTTTCAACAGTTAAACGCTTGCAATTATACTTTTCTTCAAACACCCTGTATAAAAGTATACATACACATATCGATCGAGACTGATTAGCATAGGAATTGCTGTAACCAGCCCGTCATACGCAATGACTAAATTACCCTACATTCATTCTTTTGCCCCGGAGCTCGTCGCGAAAAATTGCCAACGCCAGATTAACCGTACACTCTGTCCGTTTCCCTTTATACCCTTGTTTAAAACCGGAATCATATAAGTTCTTCTCGCGAATAGCGTTCGCCCAGTGGTGCACGTCACAAAGCGAGGCCGTTCCCTTTTGTTCAAAGATAAAGGCTGAAAGAAACGCCATAGTATTTAGAGTCGAGAAACGCGGTAAATATTGCTCCACCATTATGGTCGGATGAGAACAGTACTCTACTCGTTGCAATTCGTTTGTTAACATAATGACGATAAATTTTTATCCCGATGTTCTTTCGTCCGTGGTTTTTCATCGTCCACTTTGCCATCGTCACTCGATGTAACTATACGATTCTGTCTGTCGTACAAACATATCTGCGTGTATCTAACTGTGTGTATGTAACTATATATATGTATATGCGAGTGTGCCTACGTATATCTATTTACGTGTGCGTGCTACCCTACCGTATATCTATACGGATCTGTGTGTGCATCTATATTTAACCGTGCTCGTGTCTAGCTGTATCTGTGCGCGTGATATTCGCGTAGTGCTCATTTTCTATGAAAGAGCGCGGAATTAACCGCGAATAACGTTAATAACCCCACGTAAAATAGACCCGCAGCCTGTTTAAATTTAACTGCCCCGGCGAAAACTGCTTCGAAATTGCTTCGCCAAGACCGCGGCTGGAATTCCATTGTGCCAGACCTCCCCCGTGTAATAGAGAGCCGCGTGCTTTCTCTCTCTCTCTTTCTCTCTCTCTCTCTCTCTCTGCTCTTTAACTTTACGACGGCTCCTCCGTACTCGCTCGTTACAATAAACACGCCGTCACGATGGACGCTTCAGAAGTCACTCCCGGGGACTACCGGTTTTAATATTCCGGCAAAGTGGCCGGGAACAATTACCCGGCCCAACGTCCTGGTTCTTATTAAACGTCTCTCTTTCTACCTTCCTGTGCACGACCTTCATCGAAACACCGACCTAACCGCAGCTTTCTTCGAATTCGAAAGTCGTGCAAGAGAAGTTGAGTGGTAAAAGGGGATGAATGTTGGAGCTTGCGCGGAACATCTCAAGAAAATGTTCTTTTCGTGGCTCGTTGGCTTGATAGCTTCCTTTTTTTATTTTGCAGTTGGAGAAAATCGAAATTGGGATGCTTGGTTGGTGCCATACAATAATCAGTTGATAGACTTGTTTTTTTATATCGATAAGTTTAGTCATTTTATTTTGTTATTGTAGTGAAATATGCGAAGTCGTATTTATTTAGCCGTATTTAGGCGAAAAAGATGGAAGAAGGGTGGTTGGTTAACTGATCTCTGTTATTGTGAATATTTGTAAAACTAATTGTGAAATATGATAATTAGTTGACAGCCTCTACCGCATACAGCAAGTAGAATTTAATTGTTCATCAAGAATATATTTTTTAAATATGTTCTAAATTCTTAATGCATTCCTAAGTAAGTAAAATAATTTCATAACCAAAGTATAAAATAGAATATTTAAATAGACAATACAATTTTTGTATTCGTGTAGATTATAAAAAAGAAAATCAATGTGCAAGCGATACTGGGCAATGAATTTACGAGGTCCAGCAATAAACCAATTTCTAAGGTAGCGAAAGCTTTAGTTGAACGAGCCCCTAGGGGTCCTCGAGTTAAACTTCGTAGCCGCAGAATCGCCTGATCGTCGAAACTGACCCGGACTCGTAAATAATAATGAAAGCGGTCAATCGTTAATTCGAGACGCGAAGTTTCCGCGTTCCTGTTGTATATCGTTGAATCGCTAATTAGGTCTTCGGGACACGAACCGAAATCGATTGATTTCCGACTTTACCGGCAGAAGTCGTTCCGGATGCTGGCAATTGGAACGATCGAGCGATCACTGATTAATTTATCGCCCCTAAATGAGTCTCCCTGTTTCATCCAATTGGCACGATGCAACGCGACTGATAATAAGATATCTCGTAGTTTGAACAGATCGATAATGATTATCGCCAAATGCACCATCGGACACAGAATTTATGCCACCGAAGAAATTATACGATATTCCAAGTTTTTTTTCTTGGATTTGAAGAAAAATTAACTCGTACTATTCTATGCCATGTACAAACGTTTGTTCTTTTTAAATGTTCCACGTTTTCGTTGTATTTAATTATTTCTTCGAGAATAATTCTATTTTTTAACGTTGAAAGCGATCTAGTAAAATAGAGAATATATACAATCTAATGGTAGGTGAATTACAAAACGCTTAAATTTACTGCGCTTTTCGAATTTCTTTGTCTCAATCTCGCTTTCCTTTCGTCAAATAGAATTTCACGTTTCAGAAAGATTTTTAGCGTAACGCTGAAACGAGAAATTGTGATAAGGATTCTTTCGTATTTTTCTTAAATCTAAGAAATTCTTTAATTGCAAATCTAAACTAACCAAAAAGATGACTCTATCGCTATCACGCAGTCCTATACATACGTATATTAGATCTATTGCTTAGAGAACAATTTACGATCCTCAATGAATAACGGCGCCATATAAATTTCCCAGGTTTCGTTAATAATATGGCATAATATTCTCTTTCAAGTCTGCTAATTACGTAACATACGCTGAGAAAATTTGCATTTTTAACTAGAACGTGATTCATGAAACTTGCTCTTTCCACGCGGGAACATCTTATCGGACAAGTTTTGAATAGGACACGCATTCATTCGTAATATTTCTGCAGCTATGGCAGATGTGTAATATACGGCCGCGCAAAGGAGACGTTTAAAAAGACGCGCGTCGAGACGCACGCGACGAGTTCTATACGAAGGGAAATCGGTGAACGAGGATATAAGAGGAATAATAAAAATCCCTGGAAGCTACAGATACCATTCGATCCACGCGGATATACGTCGCGTTCGGTATCGTATTCATCGATATCCCACCAAATATCGGCAGTCGATAGAACCTAAGAAATTCATGTTCAATCCAGACACATCCATTTACAAGGTAAAATACGGCTAGCTAGCGTGATGTTTCCTGTGTATATACATATACGTATACATATATACATGCATACATATACAGGGTGACCTGAAGGTTTAATAATCAAACTTTGTCAATTTATTCTATGAGTATAATGAAGTAAGAATTTTACATAAATACATATGAATTTTATGAATATATTATGTGTGTTATATGAAATCTTTTGGAATTTTCTTAGCCCCGAGACAGGATTATCATAATTATATTAGTAGAATTTGAATTCAATCTGCAAATGCATTAGATATTTATTGCAAATATGTGTTCAGTAAAAGATTAGTATATAATATGAATAGCGGTCCTGAACGTATAATTACTGTTCAAAATGGACCATTAGATATCAATGTGTGGCTTATCAATGTGTTGAATAATTGAATGCACAAGTACTTTGATAACCTTAGCTAAATACATGCTTGCAATAAATATCTAGTAACTTCTATGTATGTCTTCAGACTAGCTGGTGTACAACGTAATCCCGTCTTATTATAATACTAAAGAAGTTTTTAAATATTTTATATAACATAAACATTTAATTTGATTCTGACTATAATTCGAAATTACAAGACTATGGATTGCGTAGTATGATATTTCTATCTTTCATTTTAGGTATAAGTTGTTTAAAGAGCAAATAAACTAATGAACAAATCATAAATAAAAGATTAAAAAATTACTATTAAATCTTAGGACACCCTGTACGTGTGTATATGCCAGGATTTCGTGCTGGCAGAACGCAAAGTCGCGTGGATATACATATGCATGCATTGTATCTCCATATGTATGCGTTTTCGTCTTGGAAAAGTTGCGCGAACATGGGCCACATCGGTGCCATGCCGTGCCTGGTCGCTTGTCTCCTCGTCGAATTGCCAGTCGCGTTACGTGGAAAGGCGGAAACGAATCCTCGTCATCCTCTTCTTCGTCGGACCCGTCTTCGTTAACGTTAACTTCTCCGAACGAAACGGTCTATGTCTCGTTTAAACGAACCCCTCCATGGCCAGCCGTGATCTTACGCGACTACTTTGCCCTGCATTTCCAAATGCCATCGTCAGATATCGTCACGTCTGCCATGTGTAGAGAACGAATGCTATCAACGCAAGCCGAATGAGAACTGTTCACATAACTGTTCAGACTGTGGATTAGGTTTATAATACCAAAGGCGATTGAATTGTGAAGATTAGGGGTTGAATGTGGATAATAGGGGATTTAGGTGAAGATTTGTGAGCAAACGCATATATGCGGAAGGATATGTGGATACGTGTTCTGATAAATACGTCAGGGCAATTAAATGCATAATACAGATACTTACGAGTTTATTTCAGTTTCTTCAGATATTTCATTCGTCGGAATAACAATTTGTTAGAACACGCGTCTGCTGTAATTACAAGCTAAGTAGAAAAGAGCTACAAATTGGGATTGTCAAATTTAATAGAACTTTTAGGTCGTGTAGCAAAATTCGTTTTCTTTATGCGTATGTTCTGTTCTAGATCCTTTCACAGGCAATATATCAACAAAATAGCAATTGGATTCATTTATACAAGTTTCAATCGTCATAAAAATGTTTAAGATAAATTGGCAAATTGTATTTTAATCGGTCTACCATAGAAATATATGTTCTCACCATTTTTAAGCTGTTCGTCGAGTTGCTGATAAAGGAATTATTAATGGCTAATCGTTGAACCTTCGAGATTTGTTTCTCTGAAAAAATCGCTTCTAATTTCTACCGGTGTCTAGAAGTTCGCCGTTTACGTTTGCAATGGCGCAAAAGAATTCCAAGTGGGACATTCCACTTTACGTTGAAAGTTACGCTCGAAAGCAGAAATTAGAACAATTTAAAACTCTCTAGCGCTCGACGACGGAACAAGTTGGAACTTGCTAACGGTTGATCTTAGAACTTAGTAAAGAATGAGCTTAGGACCGGGTAAAGAAACCTGGCTGGCGGACCGTTAGAATTGTTTGGACACTGAACGAGCGAAACATTCGATACGTCTGGACGTTCCTCGACTTGTTGAGCGTTAATACTCGGATACCGTAGGACGGTATTTCTACACCCTGTCACATTAGCCTCTCTATAAAATCTTAACTTCGTGACCATGAAAAAACTATGCTAAAAGTAAAATTTTTACGTTTGACGACCACAAGCGAAGAATACGATAAATTACGTTACCTATCTTTTATAGAAAATCATCTTTTCAATAAATACTAATTTTTATCAATATCTTGAATATTTCACAAATTTTAGAAACATCGATTATGTTAATATTATTTATTCGTTTCACTATATATGTCGATTCTTGCACGTACATTTTTGTTTCAATTAAATCAATTGCTCATCATATACGTCTTCTTCCATCACTTTTATCGCCAAAAACCAAGTTCTAAATTCTATAGGAAGCTTACATATTAAATTCCCAAACAATAAATTCCCATTGTCGACAAAAAGTATTAAGACCATCAATAATATAGTTACAGTAAACTTCCTTTGCAATTCTGACTAACAACAGACTATGTTTCTCAAAGCTGATGTACCACCGGTATAGCAAAACAGGCTCTGAAGATCTTTAAAATTCGATTCGATGTCCGATGATCTTCCTACGAATAAAGGACGTCCCTTTTCCTTTGAGAAACACCCAACTGCAAGAACTTCCCTCGCAGACGTTTCCCGTAAGCGCGTGCATCGTGTTGCACCGTCCACTTCGGTAAGCGTTACTAATGAATGAAAATCCGGATTGGAAACTTTCCTGTCACCCGTGCCACTCTCCGACGTGCAATCGGCTTTGTCCATTTCTCAGCTAGAAGACCGACCTTCGTTGTTTCTTGTCACTCGATTCCTCCTATTTTGTCGAAACAACTATACGTCTATACGTTCTACGATTTTCTCGTAAACGATACGCACATTCGTTCTTCCACATCGACCTCGCGCTTTGCATTTTCACGCTGTCCGTGTTTCACTTTTCCACCTTTCGCCTTCGCCTCTGTAGCAACCTTTTATTTCGTTTGCTTATATCGGTTTCTCTCCTCTTTGAAGCGTTGGGAGCATCGTCAGGTGTCCAGGCTATAATCCTGTTCGAACTGAACTCGATCGGGACAGCGGGGATGGCCCAAGGGTCGTGGCCAATGGCGTAGCAACGATTCCCTGGACCGCACTTGACCGCTCTTTTATTTTCACGAATTCCCCGTATCCCCCTATTCGCTAAAACCGGCCACGGCGGGATTGTCCCTCGGACAATGTGGAGAAAATTCCCTAGATTTTAGTTGCGTCCATGCATCTGCACGGGTCCCGTCCATTCCCATGCCGGAATTATTCAGACGTTCAAATAAATTTGCTAGACAATCGGTGGATCACACGGGAACGTTTATACGAAAGCTTCTTTTCATCTCTGGAAGGATATTTATGGATGTGTAATTGTAATATCGCGCTTTAGAAGGTGTAAAATGTTCAGTTTCTATATAGATTGGCTCGTGTAGCTTGATATTTAAATACTTCGCTGTAGAACATTATTATGTTCGTGTCGAATGTGTTATACGAAACGTGCTGAAATTTCATTAGCACTGTAACGAAACACTGCTATTACGATTATATCGGTCAAATTTGATATTAATTCGGAAACGTGTATGGAGAATACAAAATATTTATTGCAAGCATATATTTAACAGAGGTTACCACAGTATTTGTACAGCCAATTATTCATTACATTAATAATAATTCACAATATCTAACAGATTATCTTTAGTGTTAATTACTTTGGTGTTTAAGACGGTATTACATATTATATACCAATGTTTTGTTAAACATATGACTGCAATAAACGTCTTGCAAACTTTCATATGCATTTTCAGATTGCCTTCAAATTTCATCGATATAATTCTAACAATTGCGTCTCGCTACAGTGCTAATGAAATACACTGCCAAAAAGTCTCGTATAATACGCATAAAACGTATCTACAAGCGCTTGAATACTTTCGCGTATATCTTCATTTACGAGTACATAATCTCACTTGATTGATTCAACGATGCCTAAAGAAAGAAGTATAATCTACGCTTCGTTGATAGTGCCGCTTCATCGTTTGTTTCCCAACGGCGATGTCGCGATCATTAGATTTCATCTGTATGCGATTTGAAGAGAAAGTGAGAAAGGAACGCTTAAAGGATGCTTTTCAGCGCGAAAACGAGTTGCCCATTTCTCTGATTCCCTCTCCTGACATTCGTTGTATATACACATATACATGCCTATATACATGTACATACATAGAAAAGCAAGTGTATATGAAAAGTTTTAATGGCGTTCTGCAGGCCAAGTGTTTCGTCAACATGGGCAACGAGGGAACGACGAGGCGTCACGCCGATGGAAAAAAACTTTAACGAGGTGCACGAAGGAGGCCCGCCGGAAATATTAGAGAAGTTTTAAGAAAATGCAGCTTAAGCGTGTGCACGCGCACGCGAGAGAGCTAGCACAGCCAATGCGCGGGAATAGTCGCGTCGATAAACTTCTTTTAGAAGGGAAAAAGTAGCGGCGGAGGATAGGAGAGAAATCGCATTGGATCGTCGGCGGTGGAACAGAATGGAGGCATTCGTCGAATGCAATTTTCCTGGAGAACTCGTCGAATACCGGGCGGAATTGTGATTTTAAACATCGTGTCGAGCGAAAAAAGAAGAATTTCTACCGCTCCCTGCCTCTCGTCTGCTCCCTTTCTTCGTTCCTCTTTGAAATTCGAGCGTCCGAGCAATTTTTGTCGGCTATTCTATCATTTCTTCAGTTTTCATTTCCCTCTTAATAGATAAAGCAGATAAAACATTGCTTTCGTGATAATCGAAAATATAATCGTTATGTATGAAACATACGAATTATCATAAAATTGTTACCAGCGTTGTTTTGATTCCGTTCCTTTACTGATATTCATAAAAATATGATATTCCATAAATATTCGTAATCTAACCATTATCGTCATATTGATATATTTATGCATACGGATATTCAAACTCGAATATACGTACGTGTATGCAACAAATCTTGTAAACGTAGAATCGAAGCAAAGATCAATCAGTAGATTCATAGTAAACTGCTCAGTTCAAACGGAGCAGTTCTTTACGCTTTCGACGGGACTCTTCATAATCTCCATCGAGTCAAGCTTCAAATTAGCATCTGATCAAAGAATCGAATCTGTACCTTTATCTATCAACTACGTTCTCAACAAGAGAACAGCTGAATTTATCGTTAAACCAGGGCAGATTGAACGATTTAAATAAAAATCAGATCAAACATATTCTATCACGATAGACATCATACAGATGCTCGTTATGTATGTAAAATATTCGTCTCGTTCTACGTTCATTAACTACGATGTTTCACAGCGCATCGACGTGCAAGTGTAAAAGAAAGAGAAATTGTGCAGGAGGAAGACCAAGAAAGCAAACCGACGAATTCTCGAGCAGGAGTTGAAAGTTTCAAAAGAATAAGGCGAAAGTTAACGCGTACCAATCCTTTGATCCGGCTCAAAGGTTGAAAAAGTATTCATCGTCTGAAACGCCGACGGTTAACGAGACCAACGTGTTTCGAATCGCGAAAGATCTACCTTTCTTTCGTATAATCCAAGTTCGAACTAGGTTCAGGCTAGTAGATGGTCGTTGGCGATTCAGAGAAGCATAAAGTCGCGTGCGAGCACAGAGAAAACGGCACGCGTCGAGAGTCAACTATGACCGAAACGTTAGGATTTCTGCGTGTTGCATTCACCGCGAACGCCAAATTGCACGCCAACTCGCAAGACGAATAGTTCGATGTGGAATGTGTTGTAATGAATCCACGAAACGTTTCGAGCGTCGCGAACCTCGCGGCCGGATTCTCCCTATTTGAACAATAGCGCGAGAACTGTTACTTAGGGGCGGTGTGGCGGACGTGCAAGACATATGCGGCATTCCACAGTTTGCCAACTGAATTGGAGGAAGCGATGGAGGAGAAAAGGACTCTCGGAAACGGTATCCGATGCTTTCTTGACTGATCAATAAGAAATCGAACGAGGAATTTTGATTAACAGTTGTCAGGATAGATAAAAGAGCTTTAAAAGCTTTAAGGAAGCATAGATGTCTGACCAATGTATGTACACAATGTATATTCTGCTGAGGAGCTATATTTTTCTATGTGCGTTTGATTTTTTATCCACTGGTGTGGAAATTGAAAGAATGTCTGCCCAAAGCAAGTATAATCTACTGACAAGTACATTCTAAAACGCCTGATTTTTCAATAGCCGCTAGCCGTCTGACTAGTACACGTATACTGTAATAATAAGTGGACTTTATACGTGTAACTACGTTTGATTTTTCAAACATTAGCGGGAAAATAAAATGAATATTGAAACAGGGATGTCTGATCACTAAGGGTATAATCTACTTGACCGTTCAACAATTACTGGGGAAATTAGAAAAGTGTTAAAACAGCACGCGCATCTAACCAGTGTTCTGACTGAAGGTATAATCTACTAACAAATAAATTTGAATACATTTGATACTCCTACAACTGTTAGAAAATTAGAGTGCTGGAACTACAGAGGTGTCCAAAGGCTATAATCTATTGACAAGTTCTAGACCTCCTAGATTCTATAATAATATGTCTGACGTGAATATAATTTATCGATTCTAGACTCTAGTATGTCTGATTCTTGAATAATTATTGGAAAAGTTGAAGAAACGTTGGAGTGTTGGGTATCTGTCCATTTCGAGTATATCCTACCGATGAGCAGATAACGCCTTCGCTCAGATCGGATTTTCATTACTAACGATGCTATATCGTTTCATGATTAAGTATATATAATCTACAAATAGAATTAAAATATCATTTGAAAAGATACCAAATTAATTTACGCGCCTAATAAACTATTACGCTTTCCTTTTTCAATAAAATCAGAGTCATTATTCAGGAAAGTCGTAAAACCGGTGAAAGTACGGAAAAGAACGTCTATATAATTTGGCGAGTTGATTTACGCCGCACGAAAGTCTAAAAGAAGTTGGTGTTACGGTAGTTGAGCTTGTCGCTGATTTATCTGAATCGGCAAAAATCGTTGGATGAGGAATAGCGGTTACAAATGTACTTCCCGTAAAAGGACATAAATTTTTTTCCTACGACTAGCGTTAGAGTACATAGGGCGGAGAGTCAGTCTCTCTCTCTTTCTCTCTCCCTCCCCCTCTTTCTCGCGTAGGGTACATAGGAACGCTGTAATCCGAAGTGAGGTAAATCATTCCAAGGTGCTTAACGGTGTCCTCATTTTCACGAAGCTTAACCGTTGTACAAGAGAAATTGCATTTCTGGGAGGACCAGGCCAGTCAGGGCCAGTAACGCATGCATCATGTAGCCAGGCAAAAAAAAAGAAGAAAGAGAGAAAAAAAGTCATCCCGGAGAAGGACAGTTTGAAGTAACGTCAATCGTTTCTCCTTGAATTGAATTCATTTTTTCCCATCATCCCGCTCTGCTCTACCTGTTCTTTCCTTCCTTCCTTTTTTTATCCCCGTAATTACGTTCTACGTGTAGACGAAATTCCGTGAAACCAGTGGCCACTTTAACGGTGAACGCAACCCCTATACACATACACACCTACACATGTAATAGATAATTCTAACAAATTACATCGCAGACATAATGCACCGTAAATTAGCGAAGAATCGCGGTCCACGTAGTGACTGCATTTCCGCTAGCTCGTGACCAGAGAAAGGCACTTTGAGAGCGCTCTAATTCAGTACAGAAAATAAATTGTCGGAAGGTGCTCACCCGTGTCCCCTCTTTCAAGAAGTACGCCCATCCATGAGACAGAGACAGAGACAATGACAGAGACAGAGATATAGAGAGAGAGAGGACAGGAGGGTAACACGAAAGCATGGAATTTCGTGAGAAGCAACGAGAGTTGTACCGAGAGAGCGTCGCGATACGAACAAACTATGGCGAAAAAGAGATGCGGAGGAAGGGAAAAATAGGCGAAAGGTAAAAAAAAGAAAACTAAACGGTGAACGACGAAAAAGAAACGAACAGAAACAGAAGACAGAGAGCGGAGATATGAGATGGAAAAAAGGTCTCCTTTTTGCGCAATTTGCCCGATCGTAGGAGCAAATTTTCCCTGGTATACAAAAGCGCTCGACATTTTAAAACACGGAGGCCACGAGGCTCGCGATTGTCGCGTGCTCGCACCATCTACTCCCTTTTCTCTCCGTTCGCCCTTTTTCCCACTTTTCTCCTTGTTCGAGCACACTTGCTCACTCGCTTACTCATTTTCCTCTTTCTTTCTTTCTTTCTCTTTCCCTTGCCTGTCTATTTCTCTGTATACACGTGGTACTTGACGGAGGCGTGTATATGAGAATCGACAAACACGAACGAACATCAGCAGCGTAGCCCACGTCCCCGGAGGCTCGCGTTATTTTATGTCGCTTGTGACTCGAGAGCATTGCCATGCCCCCGCGCCTCAACCTTCTGGTTCCGCTTCCACCACCGAGTGCCAGGCATCGAACGAAACACGAAGACAGAAACAACGGCCAGAGGGTGAAACGACTGCGAGAATGCCGTTCTATGAATACGTTTGGAAGTTCAAACGCCTATGTGATTTGCATGTGTCTCCGAGGTGAGGCGACCTGCCGCTCGAGATAGACGCGCAGCCCCATCACCGACACCAACGCTTGCGTTGTGTATCTGAAACGGCGATAGATAGATACCCTGATGCCGAAGGTGAAACCCGTATTCTTGTTTTCTATGGACGATGGGAATTATTTAAGATTCAACAGATGGAATTTTTTGAACGTTATTTTTTGAAATGTATGTATATTAGAGATTGGCATGAGTAAAATGTATTTTTGTTTCCTACGAACGCCGCTCCATTTGTAAAAGGAGTGGATGAAGCGCATTTGAAGTTAGGAATTATTTGAACCGTTTAGAAGCCGATCAATTCCATAAATGAAAAAGTATAAGAAACTTTGAAATCTATCTATCTATGGACTTAGGGGAGTAGGTCACTTATTTCTTGAGAAAATTGAATATTAATTGTATACTTATATAATGAAATTAAGAAGTTAATAAATTAATGAATAGAAGAATTGATCAGTTTGGTTTCTGAGAGACTTGTTTAAGATTCGAAATAAGAATGTATGTAAAATTGGAGAATTATTTTTGTTATCGAAAGAAGATTATTATTTGAAGTGTATACATAAGGTTCGATTCATACTAATATTTGATTGTTCCATTCTAATATTGTATTAGAGATCGTCGAGAAAGTGGAATTTAGTTGATGTAACGAATATGATCATCGCGAGGGATTGGGATTCCTAGTAAACAAACCAACCAATTTAATATCTGTAATAGCAATCAGAAACGTTCGACGTGACTGACACGCGAATCGACAGTAGAATGTGACCTGCCTATGGTCAGACATGCCTGAACATTATACTGACTAGTATTCCACGACAATTCAATTTATATAGCCAATCTACTATTTTACTATGTTACCAATCTATACCAATCTACTATTGTACCAATCTATCAGTGGGAAAAAGCACTAAACACAAATTGCTATGTCAAAATTTGACAGAATTCTTGTCACGTGTCAAATTATAGTTTGTCAGAGACCTTCTCCCCATAATTTCACAATGTAGATGGCTGCATCCATGGACAAAAAATTGTGCTGCGAATTTCAATTTAATTTATAAAGTCACTCCGCTAGTTTACTATGTTGCCAGTATAGCGATCTATCAGCTTACGCTTTTACGAAATAAAAATGAAAAAGTTGAACACCAGATTACTATGTCAAAATTTGACATTGTTATATAAAAATTACTGCTTTATCGATAGTCCGCGGACTTTTATACAGTTTATAAGCAATTTGAAAAATACTGCAAAAATATCTAGAATATATAAAATATCTCAAGTATAGTGTATTCGTTACGACATATACATATTTGACGGATATAACACCTCTCTCTACTTACGTCCTATCTTTAACGATATTCCTGAAAATATAGATTTACATAAATATCTGCAGTTTGTTTATCAGTCATCCGAGTTATTAAAAATTTCTCACAATCCAAATGGAAACCATTCGCGGAAGATAAAGAAGGAAGGATTTAATATTACTACCCAAACTATAGCTACCACGAAATAAAATGAAGAAACTAACGCACTAAATCGCTATATTAAGATTATTATTTTATCAGGCTATCATGGCCTCACAATCCAAATGAGCATCATTCACGAAACAAACCACAAGAGAAATATTTAACGGTTCCACCCAGATTGCAAACTACAGTTATACGCTCCCATAGATAAGAAGAATTAACTTATTAAATTGCTATATACGAAATTTTATATCCATTTACAAAAGTTACTATATTCTTTGCCACTGAAATTAACGAAATTCCTTCACTCGTAAATTCACAATCTAAACGATAGTGATTCGCTAAAGAAAGTGCGGTACAACGATTTAATAGCAAATTTCGATGAGTTTCTTTGTAAAGGTTCACACAGCATGCAATTCCTCATCCGTCACGAGCCAATCCGGTGGAATCTCATAGCGAGCACGGAATAGACGACGCCCGTCGCCGCTTGAAAATCGGCCGAGCACCGTGAAAGAAGTACGCAGATCATGAAGGATGCTTCTGGCATCGGTACTTACATTGAATGCGTGCACGTGCGCGGTAAACGATGCGCGACGTTGATACGCCGGCGATGCATGAATGCCATTGAAGACTCTGACAGCTTGGCGCAAACGGTCCGAGGAACGAGGGAGCGTTTCATTGAAACTTTTTATAACTTCCGGCGAACGGCCGAGCATTTTCCTTGAATCACGGTGGATTTGTTTGGCGGTTAGCGTCGGCATGTTCAACGTGAACGTTTCAAGGGAGGAGAAGAAGGTCGCGTTCCGCTGAAAAGTTGCGTAAACCCTCGCTTCTCTTTTTGTAGTCTCAGAAAGAAACATGTCGACTTGTGTTTTAAGTGGCGTTTAATTTCGCAAAAAGGGAATATCGAAATGGGTACACCAATGGTTAAAATAATTAACGACGAAATATTTCATGGAAAGGTCACTTCACCCGTTAATTCCGTTATTTTTATGGGCAAAAAGAAACTCGTGAAACGGAATGTTTTACGAGTTCTACCGAATAGGTACAAGCTTTTTCTGAAAAAAGCTATATTTACGGAGAACTTTTCGTTTGTATTGCGCTCCCTGTCAGAGTAAAATCGTAAGCGGCGATGTTTATTGGAAGAATCTTTTGCTTTATTTCCGCGGAAGGAAAGTTCGTCGGCTCGGTTTAAGGGAAAGCTGGCTTACTCGGAAAGGATTTCCGTAGGAGGATTGATGAAAGGGAAAAGAGGGAAAAGGTTTAATCGAGCGGAAGCATGCTTACCATCGTACAGCTGCCGAAGCCAAGAAGAACGTCTATGAAATCAATCTACCCTGCACTTGATTTTGGAAACCTGTTGTTAATAAACAGGCCAGCTTGTGAATGAAAAACAGGTTCACGTTGAACAGGACGTTTAACAGCTAAAAATATTTCCTGTCATGTAGTATTTCTTGCAATATTTGGAGATTCCAGTGTCATCGATTTCTTGAGGGATACTAACACATAGTATTTCAGTGTTTGCTTAATTTAAACATGATTCTAAAATAGATAAAGATATAATAACCACTTATTACGCGTACATTATTTCGAAATACAATACTCAACATAATTAGAGAATGCCTATTATGAGACGTTTTATTACGTTAAACGATAAATGATGAAATATAGGAACATATATGGAAAAGTAATATAAGCTTGATAAATTGGTATATTATCCGTATGATACTGCGACAAAGATTTTCAAACAGTTATTAAAAAAGAAAATAAATATATAGACAGAAAAATTAGATGTAAAAAATCGAATTGACACGGAGAACGATCTTCTAATTGTAGCACTGTAATATATGTTATTATATTTATAATATATTTAATATATTTAAAAGGTTAATTGTCTCTTCTTGACGCTAATAAATTCATTTTTAAAGACGATAAATCTTTGTCGAACGTTTATAAATTGGAGATTCCTTCGTATATATCAAATCATGTATCGAAGGAAAACGTTAATCCTCTTAGAGTAATAATTTCAGATATTTTTCTTCGTCTTTTATCTTTCCAATTCTCTTATTGTTTTATGGAACACCCATAATATACTTCTACATTCAAGAATCTCTTACTTCGTTATGCCGTAAATGGCAGCCCTTCTGCAGAAGATTCCGCGTTTAATCCGCGCGCAATTGAAAATGCGTCTTCCGCGCGAGAGCGAAAGAACCGTCGATCCTCCTCATCTCGATAATGTAAATTTATTCGCGCCGATTAATCTCTCGCGTCTCACATTGGACTTGGCCAGGCCGCGCGGACTTTTATCGTCCGGTGAAAACTTTAATGGAAAGATTATACTCGAATGCCAGTAAACTTCGGGTAAATTGAAACGCGAATGAGATAGCTGACGGACTAATAAGTGTGTAGCGACCGGATAATACCACGTGGAGAGACGCTCGTCACTTATCCATCAACTTGCCGAGCAACGATTGCAGCGTCTATCTACCGATCGTGATTTTAATGAAAGTCTCGGAAACAGAGAAGCTGAAAAAAAATGAATTATGAACGCATCTCCAAGAAAGATATATTGATGCGTTATTGAGTTCGATGAGATTGAAATTTGCTGTTTATGGGATGTTATAAAGAAACAAACATTGAATTAATATATTTTTATAAACATAGAAATTGTGAGATTTCGGTGAAATAATGGTAACTACATTAAAAAATTGTCTACTTCCTGTAAAAATTGTGACACACTCTGGTCTCTAAATTCGTATTTAACATTTTGCTATTATTCTTGTCAACATTCTCGTCCTTTCTACTGCTCTGTTTTTTATTCAATAGTTATTCAACTATCTCTCGAAAATATTCTCAAGGATATCTAGATGTTTAGAGTATTTTAAAGACACATCGAATCTTCAGTGACATTCTTTGTTCACACGATAATTCCAAATGTTCAATTCAAGATATAATACTTTATACTTTAAACCTAAATTACTCATCATACGTGTACCGTTCCAGCATAAACATTCTTAATTCACTCGACGAGAAATTCTATCGTTCGCACAATTACACCGAAAAAATTGAAACAGGAAATCAAATAGGGAGCCATTTGATCTGTCGTGTATGCAACATTGCGTTCAATTTTTTAGGAGCATCGAAACAGGAAAAATTGTCCACCACTCGCCGTTCCAACCTACCAATACGTCAACGATATTTGTATTCCCATGGGCGTATTATTGTCACAAATATTTCTAGACCTTTCGCGTTGTGTTTGCTCGGTCGAACAACGAACTTTCACCGCATGATATAAAATAGAGCCACGAAGAAACCGTAAGGGAAAGATTAGAATTTCTACGATTTGGTTGCCAGGCTTATTAATCTCTCAATTTACATTTCCGCTCGCCGATCGTCGGTCGACATTGTACGATAGATATCGTGGAATGTGACTATGGAGTACGATTCCACGACGGAAATGGCCGTTCGATTCCTCGTTAGATCATTGTGCGCCATGATTTCTCTGGCAAACAAGGGGAGAACGGTGAATCGCTACGACCGCGATCTAGCAAATACAGAAGTTGTAAGCGTAGGTAACTATGTCGGTTATACAGTTAAGTCAAACACAGTAAACGACAGTGAAACTATAAAACCAGCACAAACTTTTTGAGAACCTTATGAGTTGATTACCTTAATAAACCAAGGATCTATCTTCGGTTCATTTTCTTCATTTTCTGCCCTAATCGTTTATTATCTTCCATACTCTTACATCATTATCTATCACAAAAGCATTGAAAGATTCGTAACACATTAAGTTGTCAACAAATCGCAACGTAAAATAATAGCAAGTCACAGATGAGGAAAGACTTATTCTGAAACTGATCATTTTCACTTTTATAAATTTCTTAATCTTACTACATCGTGGCTAATACATTTAACGTCGCATTCATAGGAACCAAGCATTTTACTTCTATAGATTCGTATATCGCAAAGAAATAATATAAATAACCATAAATTCCGAGTTATAAGTTAAATAAGTTGAATAAATAAGTTGAAAGAAATAATATTTGTAACATAATTTCTTTCCACTTTCTCGTGGCGTTGATTGGTGTGCCTTCCGAACGACTCATACGTACAAACCGTACATATAATAACAAAGTTAAACGATGTGTTTCAGGAGCGTGCAATCAATCCTTGGGGATGGAGTCTGGCGACATACCGGATTCAGCCATTACGGCGTCCTCGTCGTATGTGACGAACGTCGGTCCACGAAATGGCCGGTGAGCGCATTACTTTTACGACGTACCCTTTTCTGCGTACCCTTGGTCGTCGAGCCGCCGTTAAATGGTACCACGGCTGCCTTTTTAACGCGCTTCCTAAAGGGAGAACAGATCAAACCGTCCCGCGACAGACACGCTTTCTACATTAACGTGCCGCTCATAGATGCCACGGCCATACTCCTCTTGCCTTCTCCCGCCTGCCTGTTTTCTGCTTTTCTTCTTCCTCCTCGTCTCTTTCTGCCATTTCTGCTGTCTCTCATTCGCGTCTGTAATTTAACGATCGCCGGCTGTCGCGGCCGTTTCGTCCGGAACTTTACTTTTAATCACGTCCAACGTTGGATGATAAAATTAATCGAGGCTCACCGTGACACTGTTTCCGCTTTTTCTCCTGGCGTTTGCGAAAATTACCAGCGACAGAGGAGGGAAAAAAGCGGTTAGCTCGATACCGTTCGGAGCGAAGTTACGCGCGGCATTGGCAGTTTCCCGCAAGAATTATTATCCGGCCGTAATTGCGTTGTTATTGGGGTGAAGTGAAGAAGCAATTCGCGTGATCGAGCACCGGCCACGACCTTGTCTTCCTGTACATGCTTCTGAACGTTCTCGTGCTGAGCATAGAATTTTTCTATCGAGTTTCATGAAAAATGAAATTGAGACTGCAGCTTTATGAGATTAATCAGGAAAGAAGAGGATATTCGAATGAAATTATTCGAAGTAGCTGTTAGAACGTTCGTTAGAATGTTCGTTTAATTACTACCGCGGAAGATTGGATTGCGAATGTTAAATCCATATCTTTATGAGTATAATTAAAAGAAATGAAAATTAAATAGATACGTGTTTTACCCTTGAAACATTCCGCCCTCTTTAGTTAAATCGTCTTATCTCGCATTTAATTCATTTTTCAAGATGCGATGAAACATTTAAAGCTCTTCGTGTTCCTTACTTTTAAGTGAAGTTACACATTATACTGGCTTTTATCTGTGCTCTTACGAAATAATGGCTGAATATTTTAAATTGAATGAAAAGCAAGAAAGACGGCATAGAAGAATAATAAAACTTCAATTTTCTCGAAATGATAGACAGGGTTTATTTAGTAAGTAAGGCAGTATTATACTAAATGCTTTATGCTATAATTTTTTCCTATATCTTCGCAGACATGTTATACGCATTCCGTACATTTTTGTATATTTAAATTTGTTATAAACTTGCATAAACATTCGTAATCTATTATTGCTTCGCGTGTTCGTTTCATGAGAACGTTTATTGAAACGAGCCTTCCTATTTACGCGTGGCAACGATATTCAGTAGTAGTAGACTGCCGTGGTCAGACACTGGAAGCACCTTATAAATGAGGACCGTTCAGACGGCTGGAACACTTGGCGTTGCCATCCATAAGGGATGGAACTAACGTTCCACCATAATAAATACTTCGTGAAACTTCACTGAAATTTCTCACAGTCCTGAGAAATTTCAGAAAGAGCCACGCCAAAAACTTGCAGAGAAACAAATACCTTAATATAACTTTAACCGCTTGAACCCTTTAGTTGCGGGTAGCGAATACCTTAATACACGTTATTCTTTGTAACGTATTCAGTTACCCTCGTTTATTTATATAGCAACAAAAATTTTACCAAAATGTGTAAATTATAAATAACCTAATAAGTGAAGATATTAATTATTTTTTCATGAAATGAACGAATTTAAATTATTTAGTAATAACTTTATGAATAAATTACAAATATATAAGAACTGTTTTTATTTGGTCTACAAAACGTTTTGCAGAATAAAATCAATTCTTTCATATCATAACATTTTACAACGCGTGGCTGTAATGGTAATACAGAACAAAATCGTTGCTGATATTTTTATGCTTAATTAAATCACATCCTTTTAAAATATTCAAACATTTCCTTCCATATTTACAAAAAACATTTACACAAGTTAAGTAAATTCTATTAGGTGTATTAATAAATCTTTCATTTCAACAATAATGTAGAAGAATCATATTCAAAAATTCGTGCTTCAAGTATGTATACCTCGAGCACTAACGCGCAAGCACAATGTTGCACAAACAAATGTTCACTCGAAGTCCGTCAGAACTAAAAGGTTAATAAATCACACCTTTAAATCTTCCAATGCAATATCGCTACCTCGCAACAAGCAAATCGATCGACTAACAAAAGAATACTAAACTTCATTGAAAACATTTACAAAGACCACTCTTCTGACGATTATTCGAATCTTCAATCAAAAGATGAAACACGATGAAACACGATGAAACACAAATTGGTTCTATTTATTTAAACCTCGTGTCCAATAATACAGCCAATCAAAACAAAATGCTACGACAAACGCTTTAACAGCAGAATACCAACATGGGAACACACGGAATGAAATCGACGTCGTTGACTCGCAAGAAAAACGCGACGGATCCTCTGATCAGTCGGCAAGTTAACTTCGTTATTAGGTAGGGAGCACGAGCGGGTCCAATAGGTGGTAAAAGTTTCGCGAAAGTTTCATTGGGTCGATTTAGAGAAAACGTGGGGAGCGTCGGGACGAGAGGAAACGCGAAAAGGAGGGGATTGGTTGGGAAAGAGAGAGGTTGGAGAAAAGAGGGAAAGAGGGACGGTGGAAAGAACTGAATCCCGGATTCGCTGTTTAAGTACACTTCCCTCGAACCGAAGAAGTTCTTGAAACCGGCGAATGGCCCCGTGAATTGTTCTTCTTTGTTCGAACGATGCTGTAATGGCCGGAGGACTATAACTGCGCCTAGACGGAGCTCCTCGCTCTTCAGGAATCGGTGAAACATTAACTTCGCGCCGCTTCCAAAACTGGTCTCCCCGCGATTCTTTATTAATTGGATACTTCCAATGCGATGTTACAGAACTACACGACCATATGAAGATGACAAGCAAGAAACATGACAGACTATGAATTTTTATGAAATTTCATTTTTTATGGAGAGAACTAACGAAACGTAAATGTAAATGTGAAAAAACCTGCACAGTAGTTTGTTTCGCGAACTAAAAGCTGTAACGAAAATTATAAACATTATTTTTGGGCTTTTAATTTTATCATAAATTACTCAACAGTCTAAGAAGGAGCAATTTTCGAATTCAATAATCGACATAAATTTCGTATTACCAAAATTGTCCTTCTGTTCGGTTGTCAGATTAAAATGTATTTTTCC
This sequence comes from Bombus impatiens, assembly GCF_000188095.3. Classification (NCBI taxonomy): domain Eukaryota; kingdom Metazoa; phylum Arthropoda; class Insecta; order Hymenoptera; family Apidae; genus Bombus; species Bombus impatiens. The sequence continues at coordinate 1,656,498 of NT_176616.1, read as the reverse complement.
GTCCTATTCAACATCGTAAAAATGATTCTCGACTTTATCGTTCATAAAATGCTGTCAATTTCCTAGCTAGAAAACTTCTATTTGTGAGTATTCCTAGCAATTCCTAAAAACTTATTCAGTTGAAAGTATTATTTGTTGCAGCAGATCAAATAAGAGGTTTTCGTTTCTCGATTCCGAACGTCGATATTCTCGATTGTTTGAAATATTTCGTGTACATTGGTCACGTTAATAAACATTCATCGTCATGAAAAGTCCCGTTAAAGAAATTTAATTAATTAACTCCGAGCAATTTTAGACTAGGAACTTAAAGTAGCAATTATAGCTTTCTCTCTCTCTCTCTCTCTCTCTCTCTCTCTCTCTCTCTCTCTCTCTCTCTCTCTCTCTCTCTCTCTCTCTCTCTCTCTCTCTCTCTCTCTCTCTCTCTCTCTCTCTCTCTCTCTCTCTCTCTCTCTCTCTCTCTCTCTCTCTCTCTCTCTCTCTCTCTCTCTCTCTCTCTCTCTCTCTCTCTCTCTCTCTCTCTCTCTCTCTCTCTCTCTCTCTCTCTCTCTCTCTCTCTCTCTCTCTCTCTCTCTCGATATTTGCCATGTCTCTGTTCACTATGGGCGGAAATATAATATCAATTAATTATGTTTGTCCAATTGGAATGAAAAATGACCACTGGCTATTGTAACTGGTAGAAAGGAGAAGGGGTTGAGGGTTGGTTGGATTCGGCGATATGGCGTAACGATCCGTGAATTGAGCTCGTACGATTTTGACATGGCTACATTTTCGGTACGATTATTATTGTGCAATTTCAGTCGGTGCATTGGCAGGCCTGGTCGAACGAGGACAAATTTTCAACGGGAATGAAAATTGATTTTTGGGAACCCTCTTTTCGAGCCAACGCAAACTGCTGCGCGTGTCAAATTTCGATTCGTAATATCAATGCGATCGAACGGTTTACCAATTTTCTGTTTTTTCTTCCTTTCACTATTTATTTTTTTCCACGGATATTTCGTCAGTTCTCTGAAACGTGATTAATGAATTTTGCGAAAAATCCAGTGATAAATAATCCAGAGAGTATTATTGAAAAATTATCTATTTGAAATATAACAAAATTTTCAATGTTTTATGGGGTTTTAATCCCTCTCTGAATTTCAATGGAATATGAACGCGTATAAATATGTGTTTAATAAAATCTCATCAATACCCTTGATGAACTTGAAGTAGAAAAAACACGATATCTATTTTATTTGTTAGGTACTAAAATATTAAAATAACAATTTGAATATACACGTAACATTTAACTGATACTAATCCATGCATTGTTTATAAGAAACGTTTATATCCAACTTATCTAGTTATCAAGAAACCAACGCAGTAGTTTAAGTGGAATAAATTTAATCGATATCACGTAGCTGCTCTCGTAAACAACTTAATCTAACTTGTTAAAAAATATCATCCCTTACCCAGAAACTTTTACGATGAGACAATTACAAGTTGATAAATTCAAATCAATTTCAATTAAGTCACTTTCGGTCCTTTAAAATAAAATGATACTTGAGAAAGTAGAACACCCTCAAGTAAAATAAAAAAATTAAAATATCCAAGAAAGACTAAGGATCCAAGTGATGAATTAACTCACATTTCCCAGTTAATAGATGTAGTATCGTGGATGAAAGGCCTAAGAGATATCGGGCGAACCATAAACAATGTCGCGAGAGCCGAGGCACCGTCGGGCCCATCAAAGTGTCGTCGGTCCTTTCAAGTGCATAGTTCGTAGAAAAGACCTACGTGACCCTGGCCACGAGCGTCTGCAGAACACGTGTGCGGTGGGCCTGGTAAAAGACAATGGAATGCGACAACGGCCAGAGACAGTCGAGAAGCAGCGTGCAAGTCGAGAAGCAGCGTGCGAGTCGAGAAGCAGCGTGCGAGCGGAGAAGCAGAGCTTGCGAGTGGCGTTACCGAGAGAATGTTGATTGCGTTTTGCGAGAGTCGAGTCGTATTCTAACCATCTAGTTGTGCTGCTTTCTGTACGTTTGGCGAGAATAGCTCAGGTTGAACAACAATCGCCTTTTCTTATCTTCCATTCCTTTGTAAACACACACATTATATCACGATATTACATAGATTAACAGGAAAAAATTATCGAACAAACGAAGAAAATATCCTCGGATTTTTTTCTAAATTATTGATCCTATTATCGAAACTATTGATATTAATTATTGAAATTATTAACCAACGAACAAATTAAGAAAATGTCTCGAGATTTTTCAAAAATTAGTCAGTAAAAAATAGTCATATAATATTGAAAACGGTCACGGAGTAGCCATCGATCTAGACGTCTCATTAACATTCATCGAAACGAGCCGCAGCACGTAACGCTAACAAATTCTGACGAAAACAGGTTGCGGAAGGAGACAGCAGGCGGTGCCTGGTGCCCGAAGAGCCAAATAGAAAGAGGAATTCGTGAGTGGCTGCAAGTAGATCTTCCTGGACCTCACGTGATCACTGGTGTACAGAGTCAGGGTCGTTACGATCACGGCCGTGGTCAGGAATACGTCGAGGAGTATACTCTCGAGTATCGACGTCCTGGGTTCACCGAATGGCGGCAATATAAGCGCTGGGATAACAAAGAGGTACGTGTACTCAGGTCTATAGCATGTTAGAGGCGCGTGTGTTGACAGTGGAGAAGAAGTAAGTTAAGTCGGACGATCCTGAATAACGTGACCGTAATCAACCTACCTACAATTCAGGTTTAAGTAAACTCTGAGTTTGGCATGTATTTCATACAAAACTCTTTCAGTGAGATTTAGGTCGGCAGATTGTAGAGACCAACACGTGACTCTTAATACATTACGTTCTTCTTGTAACTCGAGCAAAGTCGTTATTTTGCACGAATGTAAAATCATCGTTGATCAATTGCTTCCTTGATAATTCAAAGTACTTGTCAATTCAGATTTTCGATAAACTTCACCGAGTTTTACGTGCAATTTTCATACAAAATCTTTTCAACGAGATTCACAATGGCGAACAAAAGAAGATTAATAAAATAAGTATAAAAAGACGATACGCGAAATGAATTTATATTTAACAAGAACAGCGAATAAATATAATATATTCCACGGGATAGATGACTGAGAACATTTGAAAATTGGCTCCTTGTTTCAGCTTCCGCGTCTAGGGTTTACGAGTAGGCTATTTTTGACGGTTGAAACTGATGGTAATGATAATAGCGTGACATGAACTTCCTTTTGAGCAAATACATTCCAAGAATTGTCCTCTTATCTCTATATTTTTTGGGAAGCTATCAGGGTAATTTGATCAAATTATTTAATTTTGTAATTCAACAAACGATGTATACAGTGATACAATTTAATGGTACAAAGTGTCATTAAGAAAAGTGGAAAATATGAAAGACAGATGGTGGTGTGCGTTGTAAAAATTCCATTTCAAACAATGGTTCATTGGGGAAGAAGAAGTATGATAGAGTAATAAGAAGTCTCGATTTATTTCTCAGTGGAGAAGGAACTACTTGCTTTGCTGAAACGCTTGGATCTCCTTATTGTGATTCCATCGGGGTCGGCGATTCGAAGACGATTCGAGTCACGGGATTCGCGAACCTTTGCGTTACCTCTAACTGTTCTCGAAGATTGAACCGGAAAGGAGAAAAGTGAGATGCGGCCATCGATAAGTACGTGTACGCCGCAAACCGCGCTCATCGCAATCCTTCTTACAATTTCGAAGTTTCTTTCGGCGCGTTAACCGCCTTTTATGGACAAATCAAAATCTAATGTATTCGCTGTTATTAAAAGATGTCTGCTTCGCCGTTGGAATTAGAAAAATTGTTTTTACTAAAAATGTTCCACTTCTGCTTCTGTTGGATGCTATTTAAGTGATAATGACGGTTGTTAAATTGGCTCGTATCAAACAAAATTATGCATAGTTTTTTTTTAATTTCATATATTTAATCAAAGTAATTTTCGCATGACTTAATGCATGTTCACAACAACAAGTTTATATTTTCGCAATAACAAGTTAAGAAATTTCATATTCCAGGTTGAATGAGAATTATCGGCTTTAGATTTTAAAAATTCTTGGAATGGAACTGTAACTTTCCGCTAGACTAATTTATGCAGTAAAAAATTTACTAGCAGTACTCACGGATCTTTTACTAAATTTGAATTCATATGAGAAAATCACATAAATATTTTGATTATTCGCTAACTACCGAGGTTTTGATATTTTTATATCTATACCTTCGTAATATTAATGATATGTGATTTACAGTAAAATTTTCTTTTGTAACGTAGTTTATAATCGACGACAAGATCAATATTGATAATCCATCAAATTTAAGATTTTTGAAGAACGATTTCTTCGTGTGTACGCTAAGCTAATGACGCGTTATCCATAGTTTTCTAAAAATGTTTAGATCACTTTTATATCTTTATATCACTTTTTATATCGCTAAAATCTAGAAAAGAATAAAAATGTAACAGTAGCTTGCACGAACGCGACGTACATGTCGATAACAGCGAATATATTTAACACGAAACTCGAGTCACGAGTTATCAGCGATCTCGAACGAATCGTTTCGAGATTCGTGACGATCTAGGTTCATTATTATTTAACGTTATCAATTCGCTAACTGGCTAGAATGCAACTGGAAAAACAAGTTTTCCGATTTCGACCGGATAGAATAAATTTCCAATGTAGCCGTTTCATTTGGTTGATCGTCGAATAATTAAGAGCCGTTCCAGGGGAATCGTCCAATTAAGCAATCTCGGTCGCGATAGGCGGGTTCTACAGCTGCGTCTGTAACGAACGATAATTTATCGCCCGGTGGCGTGTGAAGCAGCCCGTTTCGCGATCCTCGCTCGACGGACACTTCTACGGAGGAAATAGAAATTGGTGTGCACGAGACGAGTTACGTTATTCAGGCCGAATTGTAATTATTCTTCTTTCTCTAGGCTTTAAAGATAGGAAAGAAAAGGGACAGGAAAATTGGACGATATTATCGTTTATTACTTGTTCGTACGAAATGTTGGTAGAGTTTACTACATGGTACGATTATAGTAAAATATAGTACAAATTTGCATTTATATTTTACTGCTAATGATATTCGGCTTTGCCAATTCTTTTTATTTGCGTTATGGATCGAAGGTATTTGGATGCTAGCTTATTTTTAGAAAAACGTATGACAAGCTACAAATAAAACTGTAATAGTTACAATTTAATATATAAATAATTCTTCGAATAATTTCAAATATATAATCATGAATAATTATGAACGATTAAAGCAACAAAAATTTCGATCTCTAGATAACATAACCAGTATATTTTAGTTTTAATATTCTGTATATTTTCACATACAGACGAATTTCGTTTGTATGAATTTGCTCATATGTAATAGAAGTATGTAATAGAAGTTCACGTTCCGATAAGTAGATTCAGCCCACGCGAGTTCATTTAATCAGACGCGGACTAAAATTTCGTTCAAACGAAGAAAACTTATATAAAAAGTACTCATATCAAGTGCTGCTGCACTTTGTACATTATATTATTTTACTATTTTACGCGCTTAAGACTTCCATAAATCCATAACTATTCACAGTCTACTTACTGCAAATCGATCAAAGCATCCAGCTACTTACGAGCAGTAGACCAACCACGACATCCTGGTTTATTCAAACGATAATTTACACGGCCCGTCCGTGGAGGTGCATTAACCGTGACACTACCTTCGAACAGATGCAATCATGATCTATGTCTAACCACGTGCCCCGGCCTCTAACGCTGAGACTTCTAAGGGTAAGCTGATTGATATTGACATCGATTCGACCATAGGTAGGCCACGCACATCATCGTCCGCTTACAAATCGACTATCAACGCCCTTTACGTGGCTACACCATTATTATCAAACACAAAATTGTTTGGCCAAACGGGTAACTGAATTAATCGTATGGTAGTCACGGAAACTGTTACTCGGCGCAAGGACAGGCGGGCGCATTAATCGGACGTTGTAATTAAATCAGTTAAATTATTGCAATTAACCTGATAATTATACGGCTACGGTAATATATCGTCGAAAACGTTGTTCCACCAACAAATTTACTTAGGGACAAGCACTGATTAAATGCGTTTTATCGGAAGAATCAATGAATCGACCCCCTGTGTTACCCCCCCCCC
>NT_176616.1:1624350-1649836 GCF_000188095.3 Bombus impatiens | reverse complement strand
TTTCCCCCCCCCCCATTTTGCTCTGTAATTTGTCCAACGGAAATCGTTCACCGATTAATGGATCGCTTTAATTTACCAGCCGCTTCGACGAGGCCATTAATTAACGCATCCGCCGGTTAAACGTTGGTTAAACAACGCTTAATCGCGACGCAACAGCGAAAAATTAAATTCGAGTCACGGTGTCGCAAGCCGTTTCGCTTGTAACTGTTGCAGGTGTTGACCGGGAACAGCGACACGTCGACCGTGATATCACATCGATTGGTACCACCGATCTTCGCCAGCCAGATTCGTATTTTGCCGCATTCCGAGCACCGGCGCACCGTTTGCCTCCGAATCGAACTGAGAGGTTGCCAGGACACGGGTGAGTGATGTTAATGAATTCAGCGTAGGTGTACTCACTACCATCGAGCCACGATAATACGCGCACGCTTTACGTAGCGGAAGAATTGTGGTTACGAGATGGATATTCTAACGTTAAGAATTTACGTTTCGAACATGCTCCTTGATATTCAAACGGCGAAGACTTAAATTTAATATATTCGAAGTCTTAAGAGTTTACTTTTTGACGTTTAGATTTTAAGTATTCGACGCGTGAACATCGGAATTTTCCAATATTTGGGGCGCGGAGATTTAAACTTGAAGTATTCCAATTGTAACGTTTAAGTTACAAATGCATATTCAAACGTTTAAGCATTCGAATAATAAATTTCCAAATTCTTATTCTATTTATTTCGAGTATTTAAATATTCGGACGTTGAACCATTCGAAACATTGATTTTCAAATATTCGCGTTTCAAAGTTTAAGTATCAAGTTTTAAATACCTAAATCCTAAATATTTAAATATTTCAGTATTCAAATTCCAAATATTCAGAGATTCCGACGACAAAAGCTCCGCACGATAAGACTACAAATCGCGAAAATTCCAGCGCGGGATACGTAAATCGCGGAGACATAAATATCAAAGATTCAGATTTCGACCTAATTCCGTCTACGATGGGGGGTTGGTGGTGGTCCCGAGAACGAAGAAGAATCGTAGCCGATGTGAATTTGCAATTCCACGGTGGAACGTACGATGGAAATACGACGACGACCGGCCGAACAGCCGGCGATTAATTTCCAAATTGCAATTTCGTTCAATTTGGCGAGCCGCTGCTGAGACGGCAACGAGTGAATCCGTAACCGGCGTTTGGAGTCCAACAGCGATGCTGGATCCTATTAACGCTGGTAACTGCGTTATACGAGCAAGCTCATCGACTACTGCTCCACCCTTCTGTCTCTCTGTATCACTCTCTACAGGCTACACATTTGTTTTCGATCCACTTCTGCTGCTTAAACGAGTCTAATGGAATCGACCAACTGGGACATTGTTGCAGCCACCGCGAAACACGTACGCGAACACCGACCGCCATTGTCGCCGCGCAATTTCTCGGTTATCCTGAACACGCAACGCGTGTCGACAACTTGCGGAAACTTTCAAGCATCCGTTCTACATCGCGCGACACTGAGAACCTCGCGATTTCTATGAACGCTTCCGTGTCAGAATGAACAAGCAACACGACGATATTGTCTCTAATTCTTGCAATGGAAAGAAGAAAGACAGTGGAGACAGTGGTGTTCTGAAACTAGGTTCGGTTCGATGGCACAGAAACGTGAATAAACGAGACGGGACATTGGAAAATATTTCCATTTTAAGACAATCCGGTATTTTTTTCTTTTTTTGCTTGTGGTATATACGCTGAAACACGTATCTTGCAAGAAAACGTATGATATGAAACATAAAAATATTTTATAGATAGACTGGGAAATATATTGTTCCTTATAATACAAAATAGGACTGCGTTAGCTCGTAAAATAAAGTTACAGAGTAAAGAATTTTAGAGAGGTAGTATGATTAAAGCTATTAAATAAGACAATGGAAATATTTTTTATTAGCATTTAAAATATATGTTTTATCAAAAATCATATTACTCAGATTACATATTTTTATCAAATCAGGGCTATGTTACTTCGAAAACACAGACCCGTTGAGTAAAATTAATTTCAGGAAGATAGCGTCGTCACTAGGTTTTATAAAATGAATTTATAAATACTTTCCTCGTAATTTCTCAAATATTTACAATGACTTGCGATAAGAAAAGACCGACTTTCGTCTAAAATGACTTCCATCCAGCTAGATAGGCGATCCGTCACGCTGTGTAGTATGCTCATATTTCCGGAATGAAAACTACCTTCAAAATGGGGCAACGTTTATTTCCTTGTATGCGAGATACGTCGTTTTATAAGAAAACTGAACGAAAGATTCATCATCCTTTTCTCAGCAGTGTTTTTGAAGAATTCTCTTTACTTTCTTAAGGAATGAAAAATGAATCCGTAATTTTGCCTACGTGACGAGGTGATTGATAAAACGGAAAAAGAAGCTTTATAAATGTGATATCGAGGCGCATGTAAAAGACGTAAAAGAGTATGTCGTAATTAAATGAAGTGTACTCCATTGTGTATCGGCAAAAGAAATACCATGAAGCCGTGGGCAATAACGAATCTACGCTTATCGATTTTTCATTAGCAGGTACGAACAATGACTTGCGAAGTAATTGAAACGATGCGTTTTAAAAATCTCGTCCGAGTGTACGCCGGATGAATACGCAACGAACGCGGGAAATTCGAGATTAATATTTCATAGCGAGGGGGAGCACTATCGGAGAACACGCGGATGGACACTCGCATGCAACGAGCCAGAGTATGCAAAAAACGCAGAAGGGAAACTAATTCTGAATACTTCTTTTTTAAATGGATGGTCCCTCGAATGGAATCAATTGACCCATATTTTTTTATACGCCGCGTATTAATATTTATGGTTGACATATTTATCAGGATTAAATATAATTTTCCAAGGGTGCTGCATTTAATAAAGCGTCGACGGATAGGGCAAAAAAAAAACATGAAAGGAAGGATGGAAAAAAAGGAAATATGAATACTAATTAAAGCGAGCAATAGCGACGCTGCTATTAGAATACAAGAAGTACCAGGGTAAAGACAAAAAAAAAACTTAGAAAAAGACACAAGAGGGAATCCTGCAACCTAACATAGCCATTACTACGGTAGAAAATTAACCGTGTGCTTCTTTGGCTTGGCAATTCTCCGATGATATTCTTTAGCCTTCCGGCGAAAGAATCCTTTCTTTTTTTCTTTTAGTTTTTAAATAAAATATCTGTAAACAAGGCAGAAATCCACCGAGGGCTATTTTTTAACATTTCAATCTAACAGGAAATAATCAAGCTACGTATAACAATTTCACGTTTCATTTCGCATAATTCGTCTCGTTGCAGTGAGGTTTCGTAATGGCCATACCCTTTTACTCGTCGCGACATTCGCGCATGGATATAATGAAATTTCTAACTCTGTTTTCTAATTTACTGAAGTAAAAAGTCAAACGAAGTGGAGTTTCATAACGTTCCGTTAGGTCAGCCTTTTATGTTTTTCCTTTCTTTCCACAATCCTGTCCTCCATTCGTTCTTTTTTTATTTCTTTCGTGTTGGTACACATCTCGCGTGCGTATGCGCGTGTTTGCTTTTAATCATAATTTAATTTAACTCAAGCCGGCTGCAGCTGTTAATGGAGAAAAACTTTTCGCGCACGGATTGTTAATTGTTTTCGTCACAGTCTCCGGCTAGCTAGTAGTTTCGTCCCTCGACCGAACATAATAAACGAGAAAGAAGGAAGTTTCGACAGAAAGCTTTTACTTTGCACAGATTTGACAATGTCCAGGGTGGTTTGGTTAGAAAATTGAAAAGCATTCAGCGATCTGGTGACATGAACTTTAGCCGTGGAATTCGCGTATAGTGAAAGAGTTAAAGCTTACCTTCACCTCTAGTTTCTGATATTTTCATCCCCCTGTCATAAAAATCTCTCAATGTCTGCGTTGTTCTTTCGATAACGTATTCTCGACGCGGGCTTGATTTTTGTTATTTTTAAAAATTATTTAAGATGTAAAGTAGAATATTCTATTTAAAATTTAGCTGTTATAAAAATTCAAAATAGAAAAAATTATTAATAGCGTGATAAATTTTATTCGTCGACCACCTTTAGCTTCGAGATAGATTTAGTTGCGAATAAAAATGTATATAAATATATTAGGATATTAGAATTCGTAATATATATCTTTAAAAATATTTATGCAAAAGGAATTTATAAAAAAAATTATGAAAGAAGATATTTCCTTGAATAGAAAAAAGGAAGAAATGATCAAAGATTCGAAATCTTTACACTTTACTAACAAACAATTATCGGAATTGTATATCAATCTGTTATTTAAACTTTTAGACCACGATAAAGCTAACTACGGCGCTTGTGAAATATATTTCGTAACTTTTGCAGCTATTTCTTCCCAAAGTACGTAGTTTACATATAGGAGTTTCAATTTCGATAACTATGGAAGAAGAGATAGTTATTTATTAACTCTGTTTGATGAATAAAGTTTCAGAGGATATCGGAGGTATCGAGTTAGGTTTGGGTCAGGTTCCAGGGAATTTCGGGAATCTCAGAAGTCTGAGAGGACATCGGATGTCGATGGTTTCAGAAGGTTGCAAGAGTTTTAGAGGATATTGGAGAACATGTTGTATCGTAGACTCTAGGGGTTTTAGTTAAGTTTAGGTTAGGCACGTCGTTAGATGAGATTATACAAAACATTCAGGAGGTTCTAATTATTTCAAGGAATATTAAAAATATTTAAAGTTAGTGGATATTTAGGAAGTTTCAAGGAACGTCGTAGAACTCCGGGGAATTTCAAGGAATATCAAAGATGTTGAAAATTACAGAAAGTTTTATGAATCTTGAGAGTTTGGTGAAAGTCTTGAGATATGTATCATAGATTTCGAAAATTATATATATATTTCTTCTTTTCTATTTTCATAATATTTATGCTATCATTACGATCATAGGAGAAATTAAAACTCAAAATAGGGTATATTTACATTAAAAAGCTATTAATATACTACCAAATATTCTACGAAAAATCTACACCAAATACTCAACAGCACGTAAGCTTAGAAGTATCGATAACGCTCTATGTGGAACCTAATTCAATTTCAAGAGTACGTTGTTCTCATCATGTTACGTCATGAATAATTCTACCTCGTAGCACGTGTCCGTGAACGAAAGTTCTACCATTTAATACGTGGATCAAATACACAATATCCCATTGATCCTCTCTAAACATTACAACAAATGACTGAATCCAGTCACTTAAATCCTCTATATTATTCATAAAATATACTCGGTCGAATTAGTTATCTAGAATGCTATGACAATTCGAAAAAGGATACTTATGTACGTATACATTAAAAAGATAATGTCAAAACGAAAAAGTCTTGATAAACCTGGATCGTGTAACACCATAAGAGCACATTACATAAGGAAGTTTCTCCGAATCACAGACATCCAACCGATAGAGTGTTCATTATCATACGTAAATGACGCAGAAACTCTGAAATATTGAAGCTTGTCCATTAACAACCGCCTTGTTTATATGTTTAATTTAGAAGAAACAATTTGACGGAACCACTAATGGAATCAACAGAAGCTGTCGAAAATATATCGTTTCTCTGAAATTCGAAAATACTATCCATGAAATACTGTCGTACGATATGGGCACATTAACATTACAAATCACATTAAAGAAGAAAAAAGTGATAAATATATATCTTAAATATATTCTTGCATATTATACATACGTGTTCTATAAATTTTTGTGCCCTCAGATTTCCCGTAAATGTCTTACAGCTTCGGTCATATTCTTTCGACGAATGCTATATACTCCCAAAGTTCGACGAAAATTTTCTGAAAGACCCTGTTTAATAAAACACATATTATGTATTTTGCGCAGAGAAAAGCGACGTGACCTGGCGCAGCAACGCCGCGGTATATCAATATCAGTGTAATGGCCGGCTATTTGCATAAATGATTTTTCTGGGTCGCTAATGTCGAAGAACCGCCAACAGGGCGCGCGAAAACGACGGAAAGGCAGAGGTGGAGGTCGACTCGGAACAGGCGACATGAGAGGTTTCACGCTATAAGAAGCGTTCAGAGCGTGTGAGATCGAGCTGCGGTGGGCGGGAATGTCGGATTTATGAGGGCCATGCACGACATCTGGTTAAAACAACGTTGCTACCAGCCTAGACCGGTGAACACGAAAGATTACTCCCGAAAGCCGGGCTAGTGACTCGGAGAACCAGCTACACACTTTTTTTTATTAATATTCTTCAAGCTCGCTACATATTTTCTGAATTTTCACTATAATCCTTGCAAGGAACTTGAAGACTCCTTAAAAAGATTTTAATGGTGGTTCGTTTTTAAAAGTAGCGTTTTTGTGTATAACAAATTATTTTTATGTAAAAAGTATACATTATGGTTCTCACTGTCTACACCTCCGAGGGTACTTTAACAATGAGGAAGATTGTTAAATGGAAGGGATAGTTAATCTGGGATAGTATTTGAGTGTTTGATGAAGATTTGATTAGAATGATTTCAGACGCTTTTTAGATAACTTATGTACATTGTTTTAAATCTCTCATCAAATTGTCGAGTGTTAGAATTTTTATAAAGTTTTAGATAATTGATATCTTACGGCATCTCTCTTAACATTCTATGAATATGCTTAGTAGGCCTAAGAGCCTCAGCGAAATTTCACCCTTACATTGCTTGGAAAAAGATCGTTATTTTTCGATCGAAAAAAAAATCAAAGAGAAGAATCAAGCGTTTAACTTAACAAATACCAGTGTATAACGTAGTAAGATGTTTGTAAGTACTTTGGAATTTTTTAGATTTTTTGGAACCTTTTCCTTGGGAGTTGAACCTTTATACTGTATCAATAATGTTGATGGTATAAAAATTGCTTTCGTATTGTTATCGCGAGTAAACAATAAGAAAGAAACGAAACTGGTGACGTACTTCTTTTCGAACGAAAATTTTTGGTTCCAAAAGAGTTTCACTGAAGAGATATACTTAAGGTGCTAGCCTATCATATTAAAAAAAATTTCGAAGTATAACAGGTTAAAAAGCGCCTACAACGCCCCTGAACTCAAAATCCGCACAGTAAGTTTTCCAAGCTGCGACCATATTGCTGATCGTCACGCCATTATAATTAAAGACTCGGACAACCCTGAACTTCGCAAGGTTTCCACAATGACGCTAGAACAAAACAACCAAAGAGCAAAAATATCAAATTTTCTCTAAAAACGTTTCTTATATTCCTATATATATATATATATAGGATCTATATATAGGATATATATATTAACTATATATATATATATACACCTCTACCTAGATTTCAGTGAAAATCTGTCTAGCGAAAATCTGAAATTTGGCGGCAAATTTAATCAAGCCTGGAAGACAACAGGTCTGAACTTTGACGAGCTAGTGGAGAGAAGACGCGTAATCAATGTCTCGTTATTCGTTGCCGAGGAAAAGTGGCTTTTGAAAATGACCCAGACCACGGGGCGGGGCGCAGTGATGGAGGGGAGGATTGATTTCGAAACTTGTTACGAGTGCACTCTTCGCCTTTGAGGGCAACTTCCCTGGAAATTGCTCTAACGACACTCGATGAAACTTCGTAATAATTTGTGTGGCGGCCGGGAGGAGGATTGCTGGCGCAGATTAGATTAGCGGATTGCCGGATTACAGGGCGAAGTCGCGGTAACGGTGGTGTGTACACGGCTTCATGTTAACACGGGATATGTACTTTTAATGTATGCGCCACGGAAGTTGGCGGAGCATCGACGCGATGTCTTTAATGGATTTCACTGGTTGATAAGAAGTTCTGCAAATTATGAGAGTTTTCGCTATACCTATATTTATTTTTGCTATATCTGCACGGCCCACTTGCACGATCGAACTAATATTACCAGTGAAATTTTACTAGTCTCGAGTCATTAAATATCTTTGCATAATGTTAACAAGATTGGTAACGAAATAAATGGTATTTTTTCAAAGTAAATTGTACAAGTTATATCGCTAATTTGTCTATCGTACTTGATGTAAAAATTATAAAATCGTAAAAAACAAATCTACAATCTACAAATTGCAATTTGCCAATTCGCCAATGTTATTAGTTGGTAAATTATTATCCAACAGCGTTCCGGTATGAAATATCGGACCATACGATAAATTCCTGTTGATCTTTCACTGGTGTATACATTTCGAAGAATATTATAGAAACCGCTCAAAGAATGTGGAAATATACGTATCTGAATGTTTTAATGAAAGATATACATCTATGTATATAGAAACAGCATAAATAAGTTCTTAATTAGGTAGATTTTACATGAAAGAAACTATGATATTCGTGTTTCTAAATTAAAAGTAAACTCTTGAATAAGATCGAAGAAATGAAAGGATATAATTAAATTTAGAATTCAAACACAAGAAGAAATATATTTGTATATTTATTTGTGGTAAATTTGAAGCTAAAATATGAATTGGAATGATTGAAGTAAATAGGTCGTACAGACCCTCTTATCGTTTAAATCTAGTTATAACAGCTACGAAATTGTATCACGATATGTCGTCTTTATACTTTTAGATATATCTCTTCGATACAGTCTCAGGCAAATTTGGTTAATTTTCGTACACATTTGGCAACCAGATGCTGTAATAATATTCAATGTTCCTTATGTACAAAATTTCATTTAACTTTACATTCACATTTAGCAACCACACCCTTCGTCATATTTCTCTTAATTGTTCGATCATTTTCTTCGGGTTCTCCACTTTTTCATACTGTTTTATCTTAGCTGTTTTATCTTTTTTTTTAAAGAACTGTAATTTTCATTCTGACAACGATCCGTAATTTTGATTTGATCAGATTGAACGGGCGATTATTATTATTATTATGGAAACTGTTGAAAATAGATTAGGCTGTAAAAAAATTGCTACTGCCATTCATCGTAAAAAAATTGCATGATAATTACTAGCCTACTTTTTCCTTACCTAGTTTCAAAACTAATTTTAGTATCATGCATTATCGATGTAAATTTAGTTTAGATCAGAAACAAGGCTAAACTCTAAGATATCTCGTTATAGAATTCTATCATTGTCTATTGTCATAAATGACTAACGATCGTAAACTCAGTCAAAGACTGTTCAATCGCGTCGTATAAATATCTCCGTGGGATTTGTATATGGAAAGATTTATACCCAATTTACTCCTAGCCAAAATCGAACGATGTATTTCCTGAAACGAATGCTAAGATTCAATATTTTCTGGGCGCAGCAGGCAACCGGAGACTTGTCCGAAACCCGTTCAACCGCATCGCGTGACACGGTTCGCCGGCCACGAACGTAGACACCGTAAAATATTGAGAGCAGTTAGGCGATTCCAAACACGACACACAGCGAAGTGGTCGCCGTTTTTGTCGTTCATTATTAATTTTCTCGCCACGAATGTCCGACCTCTTGGACACGCTCTCTCGACACTCTCTCCGCCGATCGGAAAGATCAGTCACCCGACGGATTACTTTTCCATCCAACCCTCTGAAAACTTCTTGTCTGAATTTTTCTAACGAATTCCTAACATCTATCCATTATTCCTCAACATATCACGTCGACACATCGTCCAACTTTCCTTCTGAAGCTTACCGGAAAAATTTATCACTTTCAACCCCTTCAAAAAGTTAAACGAAATCCAACAGCGATCCAACAGCCGACGACTATCGAATAGAAAAGAATAAGTTCATTCTGAAAATATCATTTTCATCGAGCTGGAGATAGTTCAAACCGACTACCTAACGAAATGATACAACTGTCAACGCAGCGATTCTTTTCTGTCCCATCTCTCTTCGACGTCTCGACCTCGCAACCTTCCAACTTTCCATCTTCGATCCCCTTTACTAAAGAAAGAAATCTGCCTCTACTAAACTCTCTAAACTAAAAGAAATCCAACGGTGATCCGACAACCTCGACTATCGAAAAGAAAGAATGTTTCATTCTCCAAGTTTTATTTTCCTCGGGATGAAGGAAGATGAACCGTCTACCTAATGAAACAATGCTTTCGACGCAGCAATTCTTTCTCACCTTCCCGTTGTTTCATCGACGCAACCTCCTGCAACTTCCTTCCTCGGGGTGCACGAGGCGAGAGCAAAGGAATAACATAAAGTTGGCTGGTTGTTCAACTTTGTTTTAAAAGAGAGGAGCATTGTCGTCACAGTTGTCACCGACGAAACTTCTCCGCGATGTTTCAGGTGGAGTGGTGAGCTACACCATACCGGAATCCCCGACGGTCGAACTTAGCGACATCTCATACGACGGTAAAAGGCAGGACAACTTGTTGACCGATGGTCTAGGCCGGCTGATCGATGGAGAGGTCGGCGCGGATAATTACAGGCTGGACATGGGAGATGGAAGAGGTAATCGGTGGGTGGATACATGAAGGGGTGCTAAGTGCCGAAACGGAAGGCATCCAAAAGAGGTTCTCGAGCCTCCGGAGAAATCGACGTCTTTCGAATCGACGCGGCACGTTGTCGTTTGAGTCGCTTATTTGTCAAGTTGGTTAACTCCACGATGCAAAGATCAGAGAAAATCGATGAGATAGTGCGGGATAAGCACCGATCGAAAGTGCTTTAGCTCTAGAATTTCAAAAATTTTGGAAAGCAGAGTTAAACGCTTTGGCCCGTGAGCGACTCATTTGCAGTTCATCGAGTTCGAAGATTATACGTCGATTCCATTCGCTATAAAGCAACGATATCGAGTCTCTGAATTACGATGCCGCGCGAGGAACTTTGAACGCCCTTTTGCACGTGGCATAGGCAACGAGATACTTTTCGGCGAAAGGATTGATTCTTGAAACTTTGAAACCGGAGTATCGATTGCAAGGGTGAAAATAACCCGGCGAGAATGATATTTAAAATTTTTAAGCGAATGCTGAGGTAGAGATACTGAGGTAGAGAAGAATCGATTCGCTTGCTGAAAAGGAGTATGATACGTGTACGCGTGCAAAGAATTGGGAAGTTGACATTTTTATTGATATTATTAGATTTTGGTTTACTTCTTCTCTGTTGTTTCCTGTTTTATTACCAGAGCTTCCTAGCTTAATGATTTCGCAATTTTTCCAATGTTTTCGTATCGATTTAATGGTGCTGTGGTTTATTATTTAAATTATTATATTTTCACTGATATGATGTAGTATGTTGAGTAGATGTAGGTTTACTTTGATGTTGGAAAATATTTCTTTGATACAGCGTGACACCCTAGTGTGTTACTTACTATTACTACTTTTGTCAAGTTCTGCCAAAAATGCCAATTGACTGGATGTAAAGAAATAGAGGATGCCAAAAATCAGAATAGATAATTGAATAACATAAACCTTGAAAGACGTCTGTGGACTGAAAGAATTCCGACAATAATATACAAGATATTCGATTAATTTAACTTTTTAACTCTCAAAGTTATAAACTTGAACTACGTGTTTTCTATAACTATTCAATCCAAACAGATTCGCACATACTGATAGCGACATCTTTAGAGACTGACAAATTAAACTGGTTAAAGTCTGTAAATTACGTTGGAAACCTTTGTCAATCGGTACTTAGCACCTGCTAAAACACACGAAACAGTAGATTACGCGAAGACGACGCTTTACAAAACAGAGAATCGACAGTGGAATGATGGAGGTGGGTCGGAAGGTTGAAGTTCTCGTATCCGGAAGTTACCCCGAACGGAATCAATTCAATTAACGAGAGAAACAATAGATCAATCGCTGCTCAGGCTTTAACTTCGATTCAGGTTAACGAAGTTGCCCACCCAGGGTGTACGGAATGGATTCGTGGTAAATCAATTCCCCGCGAAACAGATACTTTTTCGTTCGCAGGCACCGGATGGGTCGCCTGGATGCGCGACACCTTCGTCGACGATTACGTGGAGCTCGTGTTCGAGTTCGAGGTAATCTGGATCTTCGAGGCTGTGCACATCTACACCAATAATTATTTCTCCCGCGACGTGCAGGTGGGTAATCTTTTAATGCACCCATTCCTCTTGCGAATCCACATAAACCACCCCAACGAAAGATAAAACTTTTAATGGCCACCGCTCGTCGTTAGACGGTTGCGATATTTTCCCTGAAACCAGATTACGATGCTGTCC
The DNA here is from genome assembly GCF_000188095.3 of Bombus impatiens. Lineage (NCBI taxonomy): Eukaryota > Metazoa > Arthropoda > Insecta > Hymenoptera > Apidae > Bombus > Bombus impatiens. Next base: position 1,637,703 of record NT_176616.1, on the reverse strand, counting down.
TGCACGCCGATTAAAAGATCGACTTCGGGCATATCGAATTTTATATTAGTTACGATTTCAAATTTTATAACTGCAGTTTTCTTTCATGAAATATTGATCATTATTGGAATTTTAACGTTGGAAGTATCATAGCGAAGTAATTCATTGGCTGATGGATAGATCTAAAAAATTGATGCTTTTTAATTAATAAATAACTGTTACATGTTATCACGTTCGTTTCATTTCCTGGAAATATATTTCGTAGTTCAAGATACGTACGAATCTGCTGGTTAACCAGTGCTTTTGGTTGACAGAGAGCAGTGTTTCTCTTTTTTTTTCAAGAAAATCTATGTACCCGCCATAATACACATAATATCAGTGGCTTTGTCTGTATGTGTATTTCTCTTCATTTCTATTTTGCTAAGTATTAATTATTCCATAAGAAAAAATGATAGGCTACGCGAATTAATGTATTAACAATTATCGAATTACAGTAGAAGAAAAATACACTTTCATATATTTTGTAGCACCTGTTCAAAAAAGAAAATTATTCCATACTGTTATGTGTTCTTCGAAACCAACGAAAAACTTTAATTTTTATTTGAATTCGAAAACATTTTCAATCGTCTTATTTCAAATATTTCTTGGGATGAAGAAGATAAATAAAGATCAAACATTTCTCACCAACGTGACACGAAGGAAATTTCAATCGTCATGTGGATTAAAAAATCGGCTTTAAACTCAACTCGACATATCTTGCACGTTGAAATGTCAATGCGATGCACCGGACGAATCGTTGGTATTTCCTTTCATCTGAATGAAAGGCCTCGCCATTAAAAGTGAGTCGGGGCTTAAGTACCGGTTATTGCTTACACGGTGATTCGAGCGAGTGGTCCATCTACTAACTCCTATTAAACCGTACATTTCTTTCTTCTCCAATGGCTGATCACTCATCGCGTGAATTTCTCTTGTATAATACATCGCATTGTTACATTATTACACGAGAATTAATGTAGACGGCGTCGTTAATCGAATGATATTTTAACTAACGCTGAAATTGAAACTATAACGCTGACAAGCGTAGAAGCATCGTGATACGAGTTGCCATCCATAGAGAATGCGATTAAATTTATCGAGTTACGCGATGTATTATATCCCCGAATTAATTAACTATCTAATTCTGTGATCGTTATCGTTCCCAACGAAATGTATTGTCTTTCATTGTAGATTATTGTGCTTACACCGTTCGATTATGTTTGATTAAAATCTCCCGAAAAACATGATATTACGTTATTACGATATTTTAATTTCAATTCATTAAAACAATTAATAAGAGCGAATAAATAATAATAGTCTGTTACAAAATTATATATGACGGAGAAGAACCGACACGTATCGTCGATGCAATCCCATCTTGGATTTTGTATGCTCCAGGTATTCTCGAAGGCGGATGTCTGGTTCAGTGTCGATGACGATACCTATGAGGAGGAACCATTATCTTACTCCTACATACCGGATATCGTGCTGGAGAACGCGAGAAACGTGTCTATAGGGTTACACGAACGCCAAGGACGATTTCTCAAGATACATTTGTATTTCGCTGCCCGATGGATCATGATCAGCGAAGTGACGTTCGAAGGAAGTAAGCCTTTTATCGCCATCACACGTTCTTTCATCAATCAAAAACGATCTACAGCCAATATGTCGACTAATCAACAAGATTTCGCGTACTAAGCGTGCTCGTAATCTCTTTTTCTCTCTCTATACTAACACGGTTTTACGTAATTAGAGTGCACTCGTACGACCATTGGACCGTGGTAATAAAAATCGCGGCGACTTTCGAACGGTCGCTTAATTACCATTTCACGGACCGCAACATCTCGTCAGAGCCATTGTTGAATCGATAACGAATAGAGCTGGTAACGACAGCCAGGATTTACCTGTTTTCAACGTGGGTCACGGTGGCTTTTTAACTTTCATCGCGCGTTTGTCTCGAATATCTACTCCCTATCTTTCCAATTTCATCGCGCGATCCTAATGGCCATTCGAATTAACACCGCGATCCGTTGAACCAATGTTCCTGCGGACGTCCCCGCAGGGACCTCGAGCTAATCGTCAAAAAGAAAGAATTTCCCGCGGAAATGAGAGCCAAGATCGAATAGGAAATACGAATAAAGCAACCGATCTGTTAACGGTGCTTGGTAATTCGATGTCGATAAAGTTGAGAAATCGAGAACAAAATATTGTAATATTAAATTTTGAGAACAAGATTTTATTTATGGTTATTATATATAGTTATTTATTTACGGTATTACAACACTTTCAGAAGAAATGAATCGCTTTTCTAAAACCTTTTCACTCTCGGATATCTTAAAATTACTAATATGTTCGCTAATTTGTTCCTTATAATACGGTGTCCTTGCAAAAATACGTGGAATCTACCTCTTAAGTAACCAGCCTTTAAAATTTATTTTCGCAAACATCTCAGAATCGACGATTTTTTAAATTTACTCGACTACCAAGCCAACGAGAAATAAAATAAATAAGGAAAATGAAAGGATCGTTACGCGTGAATATTGCAAACAGCTTAGCTTAAATATCGCGTAATTTTCCGGCGTTCAATACGAAAGGAATATCGGTCGGATCCCAAGGTAGGAAAAAGGCTTTGTTGTCAGGCAGATTAAGCAATATTTACAACGGTTTAATTAGCAAGACACGTCTTCTTGTTCCAGCGAATCCCTATGAAAATACCACGGAAGAGTCAGCATCCGAGTTCAGTAACCGGGAAATTCCAATGAACCCCGAGGTGGATCTCAACTTGCAAACAAGTAAGTGACTCGACGGTGGCGGCATTTAATTCGTATCAATCTCGAGTTAATTACACCCGGAGCATTCGAAACTTTTCCGTATCTATCTTATCTGGTACGCTAGGCTCGGATATATCAGCTTTCTAAGTTAGATATGTACAGAGTGGATCATAAATGCATGTCCATAACTCAGGAGCTGAATCCTTAGACTAAAACAAGTAAAGAAACGCTTTATGAATATACACGCCTCGGTTTTCTAGCAAAGGACGATCAAAGAAAATGTTCCATTAGATTGTTACTTTTGAAGCCGATCTGCACACGATTTGCGAGAATGAAATACAAAACGGATTTGTATGTGGGACATATGTACGGTTCATAAGACGTTTTTTATTTTATCGTAGTGCATAGATTCAGGCGATAATGTAATACGAATATGCATTTATGACTCACCTTGTACGATCGAATTAAACGAGATCGTTGCATGATCGTGAATGTAATTTCGGTCAAGGTGAAGAAAAAAGTAATTTTTTCCACTGTGAAAGTACCAAAGAACCAAGTTAAATACGAAGAACGTCCATACGCACGTGTAATACAGTTGTGTAACTTCATCACGCTTAATTATTACCCTTTGTTCTTTACCCTTTAATCGGGCGACTCTTACACTCTGATTAAAATTTGCTCGCTTGGTTGCACTTGGGGTTAAGATACATGTACTAGCAATGTAGAACACTTATATCTTCTTACGCCATAATTTGATACACGGTATTAATATTCGTAAGAGGTACACGGTTAATTGCTCAAAATCTTGAAAGATCCTTAACATCTTTTAAAGTAACATTCGTGCAAGGATCTTCCATCGTCCGTGTTACTAGTCTTATGATAGTAAATGTATTCGTGTTAATAGATTTTCAATGCTACTTATACATTAAGTATATTCTTTGGGGAAGTTTGAACGTATTACCGATGTGAAAATGAATTGACGTTGTTCATTCATGCTATAGTATTTCAAATACGATTCAAAACTTTCCACGATATTATATGTATTTTAGAAGATTATAATAATTCTCCGGCAGAAAGAACAATCAAACTCGATTTACAAAAGTCCATTAAACCAATCGTTATCTGTATTTTTTTATTATTCCCGAATTAAATTAGCAGATTAATAATCGAATTACGCGAGGAGAGGTCGTCCCACTTCTTACTCCGGCGCAATCATCCGTTCGGCATCGGTCCGTCAGAAAATCAATTTCCCAATTTGTTCGTCCGATTATACAGCAGAATAAGCCCTCGATGGAGTTTCGTCCTCTTTCACTTTGTGAGTACATAAGGTTTGTCCGACGAAGTAACTTCATTAGCGAAACCAGGCCGCCATTCTTTGCCGAGCGGAGGATACGATTAGAGAGGATTCGCGAGTAACCGTCGGAGAGACGGAGAAACTTGGATAGTTTATAATTCACGTAGCAACTTCGTCGTAACGTAAACAATTAGTCGGATTAAGAGGGTACTCGTTCGAGAAAGGGAGCAAGAACGAGGAAGGAAGATGGGGCTCGCGTCGATCCGGTCTTATTGTTCTAATGAATCGATTTCATCGAGGTAAAAAGCACACCGCGAGCTTTTTCCATGTTCCTGCAAAAGGCTGGGACACGAACAAGAAAGAATATTTAATTTCTTTTTGTTTTAAAAGAATAAAAAATATTTGTATATTAATCGAAGTGTTCGTAACTAGACAGCAGACTTTTTCGTATTTATGGGAAATTTAAAAGTAGAAAAATCCATATAATGATCGTAGCAATATGAATTTCGATCAACATTCGCAGTCTATTTTTAATAAAAACGATTCGTATCAAATCTTCCAATCGCTTAAATAATAATGCATTCCAGTAACCAATAGCCACGCTTGCACAACGTCGATATTATAACAGGTAATCTATCTTTAGTTATCGTTGGATAAAAATGAAACGACTTTTGTCGCGAAGTCCACAATTTTATGATTTAACTGGATATAATTCTTCTCTGATATAATTACAGATACGGTCATAGAAATCACGTAATGTGGGGAATATCTTTTTTTAAAAAATTAAATCTTAAGTTATCGTTTAATGAAAATTAATTGGATTCATGAAAAGCTTTGTCACGAGTTCCACAACTTAGTCAGTTAATTTAAAATAACTTTTCTGTAATATAATTACAGATGTATTCTGATATCATGTAACGCTGTGAATACTTTGTTTAAAAAAGTTCTGTTTCACAAAATCTATGAAACAGAAATAGAATATGCTATTGTTTTTCTAGAAAGACAGAAACGTTGAAAAGAATCGTTCTTGTTATAAGCCCTTCAATTTTTTTATTATCCAATGCGAATGTCGGGATTCCGAGTCGAAGAATAAACCACGTTGTTCCCCTAAAACTGGTTCATCCTTACCGCGTCAGTTGTTCTGAAAACTTTAACCATGTCTGAATGCATCCGCTTTAATTCAAGCAGGGGGAAAAGCTGGGTTTTACAGAACCATAACGCGATGAACCACTTTTTTATCCTATGAAAACTCTTCGCTGCGTATACTTTTTGACGAACCAAAGAATCAAATTTCCAATTATCAGAATGAAATTTCCCATATCGGTATCGTTCGGTTCTTCGACTCTCTATTACCCCCTATATCATTCTTTTCCTCTTTTTCGCGATTTTATTTTGAATAAAAATATTTGTCTCCACGAATGTTATTCGAGGAATATTGCGTTAGATATAAAAACATAAAGAAATTATTTTTTAATGATGTAAATTATAAAATTCCCTAACATCGCGTTCCATGTATTATACAAAAGTATAAATGAGAAAGTAACCACCATTTTTAACATATCAACGACCATTGACGTATTACTACATTTTTTCATAGCTCAAAATCCATACAGATCGATTATATCAGTAACTCTGAGAAAACGATGATTTCCTGTATCTATTTCAATTAATAACAGTAAGTGATACAGTAAATCAAATTTTTGAAATTCTCGATCGTCCTTTAATTGTAGAACCTTATGGTCCTGTATAATGTGAGATATCGATAGGATTATTTAAAACTTATTTTGGATTTTAATAAGATTGTTTAAAATTGTTTGAGACGATGATAATATTATCTCTGAATTATTTGAGATTTTAATAGAATTATTTAAGAACTATTTGAGATTTCAGTGGAATTACCAGCTACGAATGCGTTAAAAAAAGAAGACAACCAAAGAAACCAAACGTCGGAGGCAAACAGGAAGCGACCAAGACACAGACTTAATTACAGGTCCCTGATGGACGAAACAGCAAACTCCTCTTCGTTTCCCTGTGTACCGAAAACTCAAAATATTTCCTCTGGACCATCACGAATAAACGAGCAGTTTGCCAGTCGCGCGTGGTTGCGATTATCCAGTCGAAAAAATAAAGGAGCGCATCGTTAGAGCCAGCCATAACGAGACGGGCACGTGTATACGCGAAATCTCGGTTTTTTAACATTTCCCCGCGCAAAGAGACAGAAAGATAACGTGCAAAAACAGGAAAAGGAGATAGACAGCTTTACGTCCAAATACGTGTCATTCTGAGTCCGAAAACCTGCGTTACTAGCATAACAAAATAAAGTGTACGTATTCAATTCATGTCGAGATTATCCGCGAGTTACAATGGAATTCATGAAAAATGCACGAGGCATCTTCGGGAAAAATAATTCAATGAAATTGCTATAAAACATTGAAAAGATTGGATTTCAAATAAAAAAAAGTGGGTTTTGTATATTTAATTACCAAAGTGATCGAAATGACTAAATTTGTAATTTTTCATTCGTCAATTGAATTCTGAATAATTTTTTCGTAGATTTCGGGGATATCGAGGATTTGAATGGTTTTCCTCTTTTTTTTTGTCTTTGTAAAATATATTGACGAGGGATTGTGTCTCCCGTCAAATTATACATTTTTATTTTGTCTCTCTGATACAAGTTTTATATTTTAGTCGTCAGTGGTACCTAGCAATGTTAAAACGCAAATTGTTGCGATGATGAGTTTCATTAAGTTATTCATATGCTATTAAATTAAATTTACCTACACTGGTGATTATATTTATTTATAGAACTATTCTCAAAACACGTGTAACGTGTATTCTGGATATTAAAATACCTTTTAACCGACCGCACAAACGACCGCAAAATTTAACCTCGTTACCCGCTCTCCTGGACAAACATTTTCGCACACTCTTTCAAATAATCCAGTAGTGGATAACACTTCTTCCCTGGGCAAGTTTGCCTTTCCAACAAAAAGACAACGCAGGCAGAAAAAGAGCAGTAACGCTTAATGACTGGATAAAGCGCGGGATTAACAGAGGAGAGCCAGGAGTACATTGACGGAGAAGTTCGTAGCGTCGCGTCGATGTGAAATAAGCAGTTAATCGGACGAAAGTGGAAAATTAGAAAAGAAAGTGGTCCGCTGGTTGGACAGAGATTAGACAAACAGTGACGGAAACGGTTTAATTAGAAGAGAATCTGCCCAAGTGTAATCACGTGTTCCGCAGGCATTACCGCGCACCCCACAAATCCTCTAATTTTCTCGTTGCGTTTCATCCAACCCTTCGAGCCTTGATATCGTTGCAAATAAAACAAAAATCGGACGTACAGTAGGAAAACAGCATAGTATGAAAACGAGGGACCGACCACGTAAACGCAAAAATAAGAAAAAGCAATGGAACTAAAAAAGAAAGAAAAATAGAAGGATGGAAGAAATAGGGAAAAAGAAAACGGGGGAAAGCCAATGGAAGCGAGTAGTATCGAAACAATACGAAACGGCGTGCTGTTTATGCCTGTTGATATTATCGTCGAGTGCCGCTCGAAGGGGAAAAAGAAGCAAGATTATCAGAAAGGAAAAGGAGGAGGAAAAAGAAAAATGGTAAGAAAGTCTAAGAATACGTAAGAATGAAAAGTAGACCACAAGGAATAAGACCGAAAAGAAAGGGAACAAAGCGATGGAACAAGATAGAGATGAGGAACAAAAGAAATTAAAAGCCCTCTGGCGTGTCCCCTTCCATTTTCCTTTTTTTTTTTTTTTTACTTGTTTTTTTTTCGAATCGATAGAAAGGGCCGTCATTTAAAGAGTAGATTTTCCGGTTCGAGTCGTCTGGTGTACGGGTCCACGGGGACCTGTGATCCCGAATTAAAGTCGAAATTGCAGGAATACCGAAGCTAGGTATAGAGGTAACTTGGCCATCATTTTACTTTTCTCCAAGAAACTGTGTCGAGGAGCCGGCTGATCGAAGAAAATCGGTCTCCGAGTCTCTGGGCCGAGCTGAGATCTTGATCGCCACGCGAGGCCACTCTCGGCTGGCTTATTTATTTCTCTCGTAAAACCGGCGTCGTGACGCCGCCTCCGTTTTCGTTGTACACGAGCCGCACAGCCGATAAAACAGCTGGCTTGGCCGACATGAAAAATTAGAAGAATGTAACGGCGCATTGTAAAGTCACTTTATCGAGCAACCCGCGCTTCGTCTTTCTCCAACTTCACCTTATTTCTCTTCTTATTCCTCTCCTTCTTCTTATTATTCTTGTTCTCCTTCCTTTTCCTACCTCGTGTTTTTCGTCCTCCTCCTTTAGCTTTCTTCCAACTATATAAAGTTTCGCTCTCAGTGAAACGACGATTAGCCTTTTCCTCCGGTTCGCGATAAAATGTTACGGTTTTTTAAGCGACAGAAAGGGTAAAGAAGGGCATTCCGGGTCGGCTGCGCCCTTTAAGAGCAATAAAACCGTTTCCAGTGGAAAAAGATTCGTCCGTGTCGCGAAAAGGATCGCTTTCACTCCACTAACTCGAATTGCATTCTTCGTTATTCGATTAACCTCCTTTGTGTCGATGGGCTATTCGAATGCTCTCAGTTGCAAACAGTCGTGTATATTTGTTTGTTAGTCGATCTTAAATTTATTAAAACGAAGAAAAAACAAAGATTAAGCATTAACTGGATTTTAAAACGATTTTAAATATTCCTTTTCTTCTGTTCTATTTTACTTTCTTATATAAACATATAATTATCGAATTGAAGGCATCGTGATTTTTACATCGATCAATATAGAGGAATGATTCGATTCATTCCTTATGCGAAGAGAAATAAAGATACAGAGAATATGGTTGGCGAACGTTCTCCATTAAAGCGAAACATTTGGCATAGTTACAGCAGCGGGAGAGGGTCAGGAATATTTAGAGGTACTAATAGGTGTTCTGACTGCCATTATCCTACTTCTTCTGCTGGTGTTCGTCATTATTCTACTTCTGAATCGACGGCAAAAACTTCAGAGTTCGCCGACCGTTCTGAAAAATCCATTTGGATTCGCCATAAACATGAAGGTAAGAGCCAGCTCATAAATATGCCGAAACTTTTCCAGAACGATAAGACGGATTTTAATTTGTCATTAAAAATCCCCAAACTTTGTCATCTGTAGTATATACCAGTCAACACTAGCGCGTTTCGTTCGAAACGGGAAATAGAAAAGTAGTCCATTAACGAATATAATTGTAAGCGATGTAGAAATTATATTTGGCTAATATGGCAGGCTTTTCTGCATACTTTCGATCGATACAAACAATTCGAACGGTTTACAGGGACTCCTACTAAATTTAACTCCCGGTGGAATGCTGACAGAGACTGCCAATCACGTATCGCCGGACATGCCAGAGGACGGAAGCATGCACGAGTCTTTGACAATGGAACAATTCAATTCACCCCTTGTCAGCCCACAGTATAAATCTACGTACGCGATAGTGGCCACTTCCGGTGAGTTTTATAACACGAAATCCTTTGCTTCTTGCTTTCGAGGAACGCGGATAAAATTTTCCCCCTTCGCAACACACGTAGCCATTGAAGCTTGAATCGAGTAATTTACTTTATTACCTTTCTTCAATTTTGAAGGTACACAACATCGTACAAAAGCCTCACTGCAAAACTATTGCAAGGTATACGTTACTTGTTTTATAATGGCAAGTAAATATATTTATAGAAAATGTTTTCACGTGGAAACTTTTAGATATTTTTACATAGACTGGATAATTTATGGTTTTTCCTTATTTACAATCTCTTTTTTTTTTTTTTTAATGCTACGTTAAATGATATTCTGACCTAAATAACGTAGAACGCGTGTGACTCGTTTTAAACAAGAGAAAGAAGTAAAGAAAATGAGAGACAAAAATTAGTCCTGTTTTAATATCAAAAGAAGAATGGCAGAAAATATATAACTTACCATCTTCATCACTGTGTTTTTTGATGAACATTTATTTGCTGCTTTCATATAGCTCCGTCACATACATTTCTATGTTATTTCTTCTATAAAACGTTCATATGTAAAACCATTTAAAAATTCCACTTGAAGATTATGTCAGTATAAATCGTGCTACATTTTTAGTCTTTTATATGAAGTAGTGAAATATCAGAAATAAGAAATTCTTCCGAAGGTATCTTGGTTTTTCCTGTATTCTACGAAGCAATGCGTTGAAGGTAAATAAAAATCGATTTCTTTCAAGAATCCCCGAAAGACCTGAAGGACGTGAACGTCTCGGAAGAAAGCGTTCGACTCGATACGAGACCTGAATCAGCTATAGGACCACCGAGTTGTTCCTCATCGCCGACAAACTCTCCCGCACGACATTCTCAACACTACAGGACTCTCCAAAGTTACACCAGTCCAACTGCGAAACTCAATATCGCAGCCGCGTCTAATCACCAACGGGACGTCGATCAGATCCACTCGAAACGTTGGCACACAGCTCCTAAAGAGAAACACAAGGTTCGTACCATTAGCTTTAACCAGCAATCTAGAAGATGAAATTGATTAATCGACTCTTTGGTTTCGATAAATACAGATAAATTGGAGAGTCTTAATTATGATACACGATGAAACAAAATATAACAGAAAATACGTATCTTGTATACCTTTGACAAAGGTATTGAACTTTTGGAGCTAGTACGAATCGAAGCTAGTTTGAATTTATAATTACAATTGCTTTTCTATATATCTACGAAATGAATAAAACTTTCTCAAAATGATTCCGATATTAAGGCAAAAAATACACTTGATATCTATGTACGAATATACATATGTAAATTCAATATTCACCAGAGACCTGTAATTCTTTTTTAAGAAGGATCCTTAATTACTCTCAGCTGAGTCTAGAAAATTAAATTTCGATTAATCGAAATGAAAATAAATTTCAAATGAGAAGGCCTAAAGTTCAAAAATTGAATCTTTATCTCTTCTATAATGTAACTCTACTCACCCACAATGAAATCACGTTACAGTCTCCGTTTACTTAAAATATATCTACGTTTTTCATTTCGAAACACTAATAAATTCAAACGTCCGGTTATAAAAATATTTTTGTAACAAATTGCAACGAACGTTGACGATCTCTGTATCGTTTTCACAGATACCCGCACCTGTCGTCAGCTGGAATATCGCGCCCAGCATGAACAAACCGTACAAGTGCAAGGAGATAGAGCCCACCAATATACCGCGACAGTGCCTACGTACCACGGAGAAACTTGGCTCGAGGAATATCGGCGAGGTACGGCGATAAACGATTGGGAAATGATGCGCTTCGCTACGTGCACGTGCACGTGAAATGCAGCTCCGCTATCTCGTGAACGCGTTTCGTTTCTCTCATAACTAATACGAAAACGCAGATGATGATGAAACACGATTCTCGTTTTCCCGAGTTGCATTAACCTTTAACACTCGCTTGTTACGTTCGCGACTGTTTAATCTAAATTTGCTCGGTAATAACGTTGATATGAGAAAGGGGAGTTTAGTTCTTCGCATTCGGAAAATTTAAAAAATACGATTAATTATCGATTTCGATATATTTTCACGGCGGAAATCCTTATGGTGAAAATCGAGAGTTTTGTTTCAAAAGAAAAAAAGTTAGAAGTATCTATGAATTCGTTGAATTTTTTTCCATTTTTTATCGGTTTAAATGATACACAAAATTCCATGTCGGTAAAGTACGAAGGGATTAAAAACGTAAAAATTTATAGAAGATACGTAATAGGCAAAAATATGTATATAACCCCCAAAAATGCTACATATTACGGTATAATATTTAGCGAGTGAAACAAATCCCCATTATATATATAAAAACAATCAACAAATCCCCATATATTTCTTTATCTCCTTATTTATCCATATGTTTATCTATGAAAACACGAATTTGCGCAAACAGCCGCAATCTGATAATAAAAATGTGTTCTTTTTCGTATTTTGTCTAGTTCGAATATAAGAATAAAGATAAAAATATTCATCGCGAAAATAAAGACATTTGTCACGTTTGGAAAAACCCACGAAACTGATGTAATTAGCATAAGATCTGTGTTAGCGGCTGAGTCGACGTTAAAATCGCGTAATCGATAAACTAAATGGTATCAGTGGCGATGTTACACGCTTTTATTACGACTCCACAATACACAGTAATACGTTCGTCTGCAAGCTACAAGGAAACTTTACCCGCGGAACATCGAAGGGGAACGACAACGGAGCATCGGGATAATGCACTTACTGTGTACATTATGCGCGTACATGATGTGCACACGGACACAGATTTCCGCATCGATATACTTCCGGGATTCATTGGTTTATGTATGCATTAACGACGATAACAGGCCGAAGAAGCTGCGAAGTGTTGTCTTCCAGCCTCTTGGACGATTAATGCGCAAACTGCGTGGCGTTGCACACCATTTGCACGCAACTTGTCTCCTAAGGAGAGTACAACGATATCTAGGCCAATTGCCCATTATTGTTGTGTAGTTACAAAGATTAATGACATATAAATGTAGTTAAAATTGCACGGAGCCGTACAGACAAAGTGTCATACTTGTTTCTTTCCTATTTTATACAAGTATGATATGTTACTGAGTTTAATCATAATATTTTCAAAATCTTCCCTTTCATCTTAATCATTGTCTACTATATCCTTTTCCCAGTCATTCTTTAGTTAATCAATTCTTTTAAGGATAAATCTCAATTGTCGTTTACTCTTCGTATTCTTTATTCTTAAATGAATACACACCTTCATAATCTTCAACCGAATGCATCAACTAAGAGCATCATATTTTACTTCCAACTAAAATTTCATCTACGCAGGATACTTAACCGTTTCTCAGCACAGCATAAGAAAAATTCGTAGAAAGGACCAAACATTCTGTTACGAGTTTCATATCTTAAATATGAATACGCGCAACGTAATTTAATTTTATTAGTCATGATAAATTAAAGGCGCGTTTGTATCTTGCGTTAGAAATAATAACTTCTTAAATCATTCGTCCTGAATACACCCTCGTTTCATTACCCTCTAAAGGAATTTACGTCCACGAAATTACAAAAAGTAAAATTAACTCCAGAGAACTGTCCAACGCAAATTTATACGATTATTATTCGAATTTCCGAAAATCTACTCGCCTTTCCTAATTTTCTTTTTTTACGATTTTCAGGCGATAGTATGCGAAGCAGTCGGATTAGAGGACGTGGTAGCAGATGCTCCGAGATTGGTGGTGGCTCGCGTGCCTACTTGCGGCGGT
>NT_176616.1:1612070-1623737 GCF_000188095.3 Bombus impatiens | reverse complement strand
GGCGGTGACATTCGAGCCGGTAGTACGACGGACCAAATAAGAGAAGTCCGATTTCTGTCCAGCCTGTCAGATCCGAACGTAGCTCGGATCCTGGGAGTGTGCACCGTGGAACCAGTCCCGTGGACGATCATCGAGTACACGGAACTCGGTGATCTCGCCCATTATCTTCAGTACAGTGTGCCACTTACGGGAACGCTTAGGCCAAGCTGCAATTTGAAAGCCCTTAGGTGAGATACCGCTATTCGCCGCGGTGCACCGATTCTAAAACGATACGTACGAGCATCACAGGGCACGCGGATAATTCGAACATAGCCTTATACGAGCGTTACGAAATGAAATCGCGATGGTACCACCGATCACTGTAATAATTCACGGATGAATAATATATTCACTTGTCGCGCGGCCTCTCTTTTATTCGGTACAATCGCAGCCTGGTTCGTTTATAACGTACCCGATTGATCTTAATGGCACTTCCGCGTTATACAGCTTCCGATTATATACGATTACGAGATCGTACATTACTCTTGTCGTAGCTGATAATGTTCCGCCAAGTGTTTTGTTACTCGGATAATAATTAACGTAATATTTTACATTCGCGAACGTGAAGTGAGAAAAAAGAGAAGTTCCCGAGAAAATTTGAAAGAGAATGAAGCTTTGCTATGGAGCATTAATCCCTCAATTCCTGTAGGAAGTTATAAACTTTAGCTTTTATCTATTGTACGATATATGCAAGCTGGTAGTTTAAAGGTTCTAATGCACTCTGGTAGAAGGTTTAGGTAAATGTAAATTGTTATGTTTTGAACTTATTTCATTATATAAATATTTAATGGTACGTACATAACGACTATCCATAACGTCGAACACCCACGTTCACTGGTTTTATCATTAAGTAAGCTCCTTTGCGTTCATTAAAGCGATAAAACACAGCAACAAAAATTTGTGATTTACAAAGAGAAAGAAGTATTTCGCGTATTTCGGTATAAATTTTTGAAGCCATTCATCCTAGATCACGTATAGTTGAATTTTACATTACAATTCAAGCTATGAGAATTTTAGAATAAATAATGATTTATTCATTCAACCTATAGAATCGACGAGATAAACGAGCGAAACTCCGGTGAAGGAATGTTCGAAAGCGCCGTGATCTTAGAAATAGAAATTGTTTCGTTCTTGTATGAAAATAGAGTTGCTCGTACATTCCATAGATCGGACGACGAACGAACGAACATCAATTAACGTCGACAGGTTCAAAAGCAAGCATTATATTATGATTTTAGTCAAAGCTGCCTGATGTACATGGGGACACAGATAGCATCTGGCATGAGGTTCCTCGAGTCAAAGAATCTGGTGCACAAGGACCTGGCAGCCAGAAACTGTCTAGTGGGCCGCTCTTACACCGTGAAAGTGACCGACATAGCGATGTGCAGTGACCTTTACAAGAAGGATTACAGTGACATAGGCGGCAGACCGCCGGCGCCAATCAGATGGCTGCCGTGGGAAAGCATTCTGCTGGTAAGGCTAAATGATTTTCGTCAAGCGAATCTCGTTCTCTCTTTAACGAGCGCGTTCTAGATCGATCGACCAGTCCATAAATGGGAATAGTACCAATGAACTTGCGCGTTTCGATTCTAGGACAGGTACACTTGCTCGAGCAGCGTCTGGTCGTTCGCTGTCACTTTGTGGGAAGTGATGAGCCTGGCCAGAGAGAAACCTTTCCAACATCTAACCAACGATCAAGTGATACAGAACGCAGAGCATATGTACTATGGGGCTGAGTTACAGGTATTCGAGCGTTTCTCTTTTCTTTATAACGTATATTATATTTTAAGAATAAAGATATACGTGTTAGATATACACAGATACATTTTGTAAATTCTTCTTTTAAAACAGTTTACGATAGTAACGATATTTTCACTCGATAAAAAGACGGAAATATTCTTATTAAGCTTTCAAAGACCAACATGTTAATATGCTACATTTTATTTGTTATTATTTTCGGCTGATTTACATTGTTGAGTTCCATGGTTTAATATAGTGGCTATGAAAGAAAAGGGAAGAATAGGTGGAAACATTTACTCAAGATACTTTTCGTTGCTATATCCTTCACCAATTAAATCCTACAATTTTACGAAGTTCGAAGAAATTGTATTTACGATGCTATTAACATAATTTTAAATCTTACAAACATTTTTTGTGTTTCTGATACATGTAATGGAGTTCTATTTATGTCTTTTAATAACATATTATTGTTCATATATAACATATTATTAATTCGATAAAACAAGCTAGAAGATTAGACAAGTAACCTCTTTAACAAATCTATATTTTCATTTCAGATATATCTTCCAAAGCCCACGATGTGTCCGGAAGAAGTCTACAGGATGATGTGCTCATGCTGGCGGAGGGACGAGACCTCGAGACCGACGTTCAAAGACATTTATACGTTCCTGAAAAACGTAATCGCGGACTATCGACCTGGTGCATAAACGATCCCACTAAACTGTGATACAAGAAAACGGACAATGAATCTCCTCTTGCCGACTAAAAACTCCCGACGTCGGGACTCGACGGAAGTGTACAATCGTTAGTTTTAGTGCATGCTGTGGAGAACGAGCCGCGCCGAATTTTGAGATTTTCTCGATCGTAAAGAGATGATCGAAGGAGAAATTTTCGCGATGCACTTCTATCTTTGAAGCGAAGCAAGGCGAAGCCTTGAAAAGGGTTCTTCTGTTCTCGATCTCTATCTCTGACTATCGATCGGGCAAAACTAAAAACTTAAAAAGATATAAAAATACGAAAAAAAAAAGATGACAACTTCGCTAGAATCTCGGCGAATTTTTGCCCGGTCGCCCGACGAACACGTCGCCTCGATATTTTCTAGTCAGCTCGGTCCTTCAATTCCTATGAAAGTGCTATATATCGTGTACAGTATTCTGAACACTAAAGACGCGTATACCGCGATGCTAAGCACCGATAAGTCTATCCACTTGTACATACGAGACTAGATACTGACGCTAGGTAAACGCTGGGAATTTTCGCGACTGCTGGTGCCTTCGAAAAACATTCAATCGTGTTCCTTCACTTTCCTCGAATGGAGAAACTATGCTATACACGAATTAATTACACCGATCTTGATATATTGTGTACAGGAATTACATTTTTTAAGTTTTGAATATTCTTAAAGATCTTCGACAGAAGTGGCGTCGTTTGCTTGTTTTCATTTAACCCCAGTATAGACAGTTGAGTAAATTATACAACGATCAATCGATAAATCTATTATTTACCTGGCGTACACAGTGTATTAATAATTTATACGAACAATAGACGCGGTAGAGCATAAATTTTCCAAGATCACGTTTACATAACGATCCTATATAAATCTCTGATCCTAATCATCGCATTATATCGCGTTATAGAAATTCTACTATTTCTCGAAGCGACACGACGCGCCCACCAGCAACGCAAACCTCCCGACTTATACTTGTACATTCGAAAGCCCGTCGTACGTAGCAAAGTACTTATATCGTTCCATTGTATTCCTTTCCGTTCGAAAGAAAGACCTCACATCTTTAACGGGCGTAGATTCGAAAAAAACAAACCCGACTAAACTCTGTTCTTCGCGAGAAACCTAAACGCATAATCATCACGCTCCTTCCTTTGATTTACCATTTAAGGGCAGAGAGGAGAGACAACGAGAGAAAACAAGGCATAAACGATCGCTGTAACGCTGCCAGAGGAATCGATCAAGCGATTCTGAGCTCTTCGTCGCCTCGAATTCCGAGAACCGCGAACAGAACGTTTGAACGCCACCAATGCTACCAACCTGTTTGATGGTAACGATAATGTCAATAACACATCGTTGCAGAACGTTGACTATCACAGGAAAATTGTTGGTAAAGTGCCAAACGGAGTGAAGCGTTCAAACGTTCCCCTCTGCACGCACCTTTCTGTAATTCTTAAGATGGATTCAAGTATACGTTGAAATGATTAACAATAAAGTACTGAGTGTTCCTTTCTGACTGTGACTGCGTTTTCTTTTTCTTTTCTTTTTACTTTCTATCTTTACGTTTTCTATGTCGTTTTTTTAATTGTGGTGGATAAAAATAGAGGCTGAATGCTTTCGGAAAACGATTCAACTATCTCAATATTAAGTAAATAGTAGAAACTTACGCGTCTCGAAATCTCACGTAAAACCCAGTTTGGTAAATTAGATAAGTTCCAACATTGTTTTTTGATAAGATTCTAAGGTGGTCTCGGTGAACAACGCGTTTAATAATCTTCAAAGTTTATTGACTCTCAAACGCGTTAGTTCGCCAAAACTTTCCAAAGAAACGATTTTTCCTTGAATTTAAACGACACCGCGAAGTCAATGAAATTTACTTACAAAATATGCGGTTCGCGTTAAGAATAACGTGTTCCCGGAAATATTCCCTATACCTGGAATAATATGACGAAACAACACGGATAAAGATATGTATTATTCGGTATTTTTTCTTCTAGCTATTTATCTGGAAAGAAATATTTGTCTTCCATAAAAGGAATAAGATAACTACGTGTAAATTTCTTCACAAAATTCGCAGAGGTGAAATTATCGTTATTACGTGGTATAGTGACGATATAATTTCAATGTCACTGACAAAAAGAATATTATCGAATGCTCATAAAAGCCTCGATAAACGGATGTGTACTTCCATGAAAGGTCACTTAAGACGTCCAGATCGAATCATCGAGAATAACTTGAGTCATTTAAACGGGTATCTGAACACGAAACATTCTCTCGCCAGTGGCAAAGTAGTGTCCTTTAAGTAAAGTTTCGACCACCAACGGCTACTACAGTCTCGATATCTAAAAAGGTTGCCGGAACAATCGTCGCTCGGCCAAGTATGACCAAAGTTTTCGAATCTTCGAGGTGGTTCCATTAAACGAAGGGGATCGGTCATAAATCATCGGTAAACCTTTTATCGACACAATTCGGATAACATTGCTCTGCGTCGACAGGAGGCTCATTAATCTTCTCCCGACGAAGTGCATAGATCAGACTCGATCATAACCGACCCGCTCCGGAAAATTAACGACAATTTTATGGGAGCTGGTAAAAACTTTGAGACATGCTTCTAGTGACGCATTAGCGTTTTTAATCTTTCTGATGAAAATTTGTATACGGTGAGGTACGCTATAACGTAGTAACGAGCAATTTTTATGACTAAGATCAAAATGCTATAACGTGCAAGGACGCTACAACGAAGAGGAAGAAAGATTAGCCGTTCTGCCGATTTTTTCACTAAACCTTCGTTACGATGGTAAAGAGTAAACGATGCGAAATTATTTATTTAAATTATATTTTTCCACTGCTTAAATCGTTGTACTAGCTGTAACCATGTGGTCCTAAGATGAATTATTCCTAATAACATATGCTTATGCTTACATCTACTCATAAATGTATGTTACAACGAATACATGCTATAACAAGCGTGGTTCGAGAATCAATACCGCTCGTCCTAACATACTTTATCGCACCTACATACATATATAAGATTTTATATATTCGGAGAAAATACAAAATAGAAATCAAGAAACATAGGGAAGACGAAAATCTGTGGTCTTATGTATTCTAGGATTGATACAAAAACCTCAACAAACAAAATCTTCAGAAAATAACCACTTTACATAATAAAAATCTACATTTACAATATCTACATTTGCAAAACGAAGGCTTGAAACAAATAGAAATTAAAAACCTGCGGTTACATGGATGCCAAAGATCGACACGAAGATCTCAGTTTGTTATCTTTAACATTTATCTTAACGAGAAAGAAAGGTAGGAAGAAATTACTCGTTATCTATAGCAAAATCTGAAAAATAGTATATAAATCTAAAAACACATACTCTCCAAGAGTTATCTTTAATGTCGTAGAAAAAAATCTTCGATACTTCTCCTCTCTGTGGTAGGCAAAAATGAATAAAATGGAAACATTCGATATTGCACGGATGTCACAGATTAAACATTAATCCAGTCGTCAACATGCCTAACAAGCTGTACGTGCGTCAATTGTTTACTCGCGAGGGGAAGTACGAAAGCGCGCTTCTCTCCGGAATTCACCGTGACTGATCGATCGAATTGCTTCAAGACAGAACTAACAACGTGTTCGTACATTGGTCTCGGAGAGATAATGAAATGCACGACGACGAAATGGGCGGGCGGCCGCCTGTGTGCGAGTGTATACGTGTCGCGTAACGTTGGTCGCTTACGTTTATATAATGCTCGACCCGGGAAAGTGAGACCATTGAATCGTCGACTGTCAAAGAGGCACGCGTTCCTCGACACATCATCAACGACAACATGAAGCTCTGCCCGTCTGTTTTTCTCGTCGCCCTCGTGGCCACCCTTCTGCTCTTCATCGGTAAGGAAACAGAAATCTAACGATCAAATCGATTAACTTAACGCTAGAACTACCAGATTCGTCAAAAGAATAGTATTCAGATTTTTCGCTTTTGTAATTACTGAGGTAAAAATATGACTGTGTATATTTATTACCTTTATTATATAATTATATTTATACCTATTTATTTCTATTGTACTACTTTAATTATTATTATCCATGCGTGTATATTTATACACAATATAATTATATATATATATCTGTTATTTATTTTTATATAGTTATATCTGCTTATTTATTTCCATTATACCATGTTAAATAAATATATTTACATTATTCACAACACAGGTTGATAGTTATAGCGTTAACCAATATTTTGGTGATGGATTCGAATAAGTAAAGTATCGCATGGTTTTATAAATCCAACAAATCTTTGCAATGTACATATTAAAAAGAAAAAGTTTCTTATATCAACGCCTTAAAGATGGTAACAATTCTACAAAAGTGAATGACCTTAAGATCAACGAAGAGACTCGACTTTATAAAGAATTTTCACTCGCTTCGTCACGCAGATATTCTTTTGTAAATGGTAGGAGATATCAAGGTAATTCGCTTCTCAGACTAGCCACTTTAATTCAACGCTATAATCTAAACACTTGGAAGATAATAGAAGCAATCTGTTCTTATATTGAATATAAGTATCTGAATAATTGTGAATTTTATCAAATTATTCACTCGTAGTACCTTCGATCTTTTTCGTTCGATGTTTAACTGTGACTTTACATTGTGGCGGCATGCAAGATCCATAAATAGCTACAAACTTCCCTTTGATGGGACGAAGAACGAGTGGCTTTCTTTACCGCGACACAGCAACGTCCTGGTAAATTGAAATATTCGCCCCAGCGAGCCCGCCTCAACCCTTCCATCGTTTTACTCGCTTCGCTGACCTCATGTTCCATCGAAACTCTTCTGTCGATCGTACAAAATTTCGTCGCACGATGTCCAACCAATTACTTAAAGATCCTCAACGATGATAGGCTGATAATACTAATGTTCTATTTCCAGAGTATACAACCGCAAACAGCATATGCCCTGAAGAGAATTGTCTTGAATCGACGAAATGTAACGATTGGGTAGTTGGTGGTACGTGTCCACGATCAAGTGACACGTGTTGCAGCGTCGGTAAGTGTATTATTTGATCTAGTATGGTTTTTAAATGGAGGAGTTGAGGAACTTTCTGAAAAAAGTGTCTATAAATTTAGTTATTATATTTTAAATCTGTTATTTCGTTCACTTCACATGTACTTCATAATACAATATACTAAATACAGCAAAATTTATTCGAGTTTCCTGATAAATGTTTTCGATGAGCCTATTTTCTAGCTCAATAGCTGAATTATTTTATGAAGATCTTCTTCATTATACAAATATAAAAAGAACAAGGTTCTTTAACGGCAATTATAACTATCGGTCGAAACTTAGTTGATATTAGCAAACTACAATTAATACTTTTAATCTATTCAAAATTCCAGTCACTATTTCGTCTTATGGGTCCGTTTTCCAGGAATCTCTTCAATTAGACTTGAATTATTATTATATAGTCGATTATCTAGAATTTTCGTAGCTAAAAGCAATAACTATATGAGAAACAAGAATATTCATTTTCTCGGTTGGTTACTAATAAGCAGTTCGTGAAAGGAGTTTGACGTTAGGTTAGTTTGAAGCGTAATTTACGTATTTCCATCGTTTGCACGAGTTCTTTATTGATGTCCGCGAGCTGGTATGGAAACGGCACGCTTTCGTTTATTCCCGTCACGGTATAAAATACACACAGAAGACCGATGGTAATTATGAGGCAGTAACGATAACGTAACCGTGCGTTACAACTGGATATAGCAATTTCACGCTCGCCGGTACGGCACACACGCAACACCATAATTTCTACTGTGCCAAATCGAATACTCTCGAGATTCACTTTTGCGCGCCGTGAATTTCGAACGAACACGTCGACGAGTTAATTCATGCGTCACTGTGTCCGCACTTTCACGAAACATGTCGCTAGCCTACTACATCCAATCGACTCTTTCAACTTTATTCCTCTTTAGTATTCATTCAATCTGTTCTTCTGCCCCCATCTAATGTTTCCTTTAACTATTTCTTCATTCGATATTTAAAAGTGTAATTCATCGGACAATACGATACATGATTAAAAAATTTCCAATACGCATTATCGTCTTGCACGTGAATTTTAAAAACACAGTGAAGAGATATAAATTTTTTGTCAATGTTTGTTGTTAATTTTCTGATTATGATGCTGTTTTATAAATAAAAAGGGGCATTTTAATATAACATAAGTGAGGAGAAAAATATTCTGTTAAAGTTTAAAGATATGAAACAGATAATCGGTTTGTAAAATATTTAGGTCGATGTACAAACACGTATTTAATTCTTAGATCAAACAAAAAGAAAGAAGTAGAATTTTTGTGCTATACGCGTCAATAAAAGACAAAAATGTGACTTTTCTTGTATGATCTCCGTCGAATTTTTCTTTCTACAACATCTTGGCAGCTATATCATATCAGAAAATTTCTTTACCACTGTCACTCATAAATATGTACGACCTCTTATTTATGATTTCAACCGGTAGTTTCTAGAAACTCCTCACTGACATGTCAAAAGTAGTATCGACTCAACAAAAAAGCAATCCGTTATCAAACGATCAATTCTCCTACAATTTCTACATCCTGTTCCACTGTATGAAAGAGACAATTTCTGTTCACAGTGAAATCGGAATATAGGACTCATTGCCGGCACTTCGGAGGCGAATGCTTGGACTCCTGTAACCAGTTACTACGTCAAGCAGCGGTCGATTGTCCAGCTGACAAAGTCTGTTGCACGTTAGTTTAATCGATCAGGAGGGGAAAAACAGGCAACAACAAAAGGCCTGTCCAACGTCTGGATCGTAGTGTTAATGTAAGCGATTAGTTTCGACATCAGCTGCGGCTCGTATCTGATGCGAACGTAATATCACGCGATGCGACGCATCTGTTCCGTAGAACGGTAGAAAACCGACTTAATTGGTTTTACAATTACAACGGTAAATGCGTGGCGTGTGGGCTAAGCCCGTATAACGAATGAAAAATGGCGTACTCCGCGTGATAATTGCGAATACGCGGCCTGTCGCACAGATGTGGTACTCGTCCGCGTGAAATTAGTGCAAATGTGAAAACGTTGGCTTCTCCATACGTCGTGAATGTTCGCGGTGACTCGATGCATTCGTTTCAACACCGAGAGGAGACTATAACATGTAAAACGCTACATGGTCACGAGGAGGAAAAGTATTTATAATAAAATATTCGTGTCTGACAGACAATGTGGAATTTACTCTTTTACTCTAGAAACTTTTCACCTGTTATCGCCAGTCAATGGTTACTATTTATCACTGTTTGTGTAAGAGATTTTTATAATTAGATCATTAAAGATATAACAAGGATGTAGGGTGTGCTTTTTATGCTACGTAGGATAAGGCATTGGGGCAATGAACGTTTATCGCGTTATTGATCGTATTTTTCTGATAAAGTAGCAGACAATAATATAATATCCTTGACCGATATTTCCGGTTGTGAAATTATTATCTGTGATCAATGTCTACATTTCACGAAGAAAATGAATCATCGTTGAGAGTATGGAACAATCGCTCGGATAGGACTCTTTTTATCTTTTCCTACTAATTAATGCGCCTTTAACATCTTATTTACGAGATCGGAAATTATCGATAAATTGGAAAGCATTGTTTAATGTCACGAAGCGAAAGAAAAAAGATTATAAAATATGAAAACTTAAATAATATTAAACTTGAAAGATAGCACATGAAATAAGCAAGTTTCAAAAAACCAACAGATATTAATATATTTCCACAAAATGATTATCATACATCGTATCGTTGCACAATAATCGCGTCGATATAAATCCAACGCGAGGGACAGCGAGGTACTGAAAAGAAACAGGAAGGACGCGCAAGAGAGTAAAGAGAAGCAGGAAGAAATAAGAAATTGATAGGAGGGGTACGCGTAGCTGCAGGCAATGCAGGCAGGACATTTGATGGTGCAGAAACGCACGCACAGGAGATTTAGAGTCGTGTTGGTCAGCCCTCGAGGTGCTACTCGGAGAATCGTGTGCAGAAGAGAAAGAAAAGACGCCAGAGGCTTCTTCTATCGTTGGCCATCTTTGTTCGTGAGATAAGAAACCATGGAACGGTGACGCCTTCGTTAATGCGAATTAACGTTATAAAGTGTTGGCGTCTAAAACGAAAGATCATTTGAATGCTAAGATGTATTCTTCATCTACGATCGAAAAAGAGATGAAGAAGCAAGAAAGAAGAGGTACCTTGCCCGAGGCGAAGCATGAGGAACATGTGACACTAAATATAGAAACACGCCACGGACGAGATCGAGGAATTCTCCGGAAGGTAACGAGAGAAATATCCTCGTTTCGATAAAATAGAATTAAATGACAGATAGTAAAGAAATTGCGAGGAAGAAACGGATTAGTACATCGATGATCTACTATGTTAGAAGTGGTGCATTTTCTAAGAAGAGTGCACTTCATTTATCCGGAGGGGGAAATGTGTACCATATTATCGTGATGGTAGCAATGCTTGAGTTGGTAATAGGTAGATGGCGAGTTTTCATGTAAAAATTCTAAGGTACAAAAACGTATAGAATGCACATAATATTTATTTCGGATTACTATAAAAGAATAGGAAATTTGAACTTAGTATCATTTTAAATGTTCTATAAGAAACAATGCTTTAGGAACAAATCCTGATTTCTACGTTACATGACTCCAGCAAAATCTAAATCAGAGAACAATGACCGCTTACGACAAACTTTTCACATTCGCTCGAAACGACTTCATCCTCGATCCAATATCATCTACGAAACACCAATTCCTCGAACTCCATAAATCCTCTCCCAAATTTTCCCATAACTAATCCCAGATCTCCAAATCACCAGACCCAAAATACATCCTCATAATGCGTTCCCTCCCACGAACCGCAAAATGACGCGAAGAAGTTGGAATTATCAAGACGAACGCGAAAAGACGAAAGTAAGTAGAGAAACGGGAAGAGAGACGAGACGAGGACGAGGACGAGGACGACGAAGAGGAAGATGATGAAGAAGAAGTACACCTTGCCCGGAGCGCTGCAGGCAGATGCCAGTACGTTGGTACGTGTACTTACATATACACACGTAAGAGCCGTTTCGGTTAGCCCGGGGGCGAAGGC
>NT_176616.1:1604844-1611017 GCF_000188095.3 Bombus impatiens | reverse complement strand
AAGGGTGAAGGGCGGAGGGCACCGTCGAGGTGGAGGGATTCACGGTGCCCTCCGGACATTCAACGAGACAATACGCTCCGTGAAGCCTGCGGCGACTTCACGGCGGACCACGGCTCTTCTTCTCCTGCTTCCCTTCTTCGTCCTCTTCCGTCTTCCCCTCTGCCTGTCGTCCTCGTTCCTCTGCCCTTTCTCGTATCGCGCTTTCAGTCCCTGCTACGCTATACCTCCTACCAATAGTATCGCGGCTCGTGTTTCATCGTTTTAACCGCGTACGTTCGCGGTCTCCTCACACTATAGAGAAATCTGATTCTTTTTATTACGGAAACAGATTCCGAGTCTTGATCCACCTTTTTTTTTTTTAGAAATTATTAAAAGATTCTGCAACAGTGGATAAGTTATAGAGGTAGATCGTTGATTATGATGTGAGTTTGTATGGATTTTGACAATTTTGATGATTTTGTTAATTGTGAGTATATTCTTTTGTATCTAAATTTCTCTACAATTATGACAAAACACAAAGCTCATTGCGTATACTGACAGAAATCTAAATATACGAAAAAGGTAATCTAGAAGAAATGCTCTGCGTTCCATCTAGTTTAACCCTTAACCAGTGTGACGCGGATCATATGATATACTCTCTTCCACACGTTTACCATTGTTACTGTCACATTGGAAATCTTTCACATTGGAAATCCTACGTTTGGTATTCTTAAATTACGAGTTCGGCTTTCCAGTTGTTAGTCAAACTTCTGATTAACTTTTTACTCATCGATTATTTATCAACGATCTGACCACACCAATTCAGAGTAGAGAAGTTCCATAAAGGATGGAGGAAATGTAGTTCGCGAAAGATGGATAAGGGACAGCGAGCTCGTCATTTTACAAGAGATGGTAACGAGGATTACGATTAGGAGAGCGCGGAAAGTTTGTCCCTGTTTCTGCAGGGCGAAGAAACTACCGGAGCTGCTGCATTTCGTCTTTCGATGTAATAAAGTGCAGCACGGCCTCCAGTCGGGGTAGCTTCTCGTTCGTTCCGCCGCTCTATATTTGTCTTTCCTTCTTTTCCCTGGCCCTTTCCCTCGGCCTTTCTCGCCCTCCACCTTTTCGTTCGCCTTGTATGCTCGCTTGGAGGGAGTAACGATGCCCTGGGGCGCGCCTCCGCGGCGCGGCTCCGCGGTAACGATAAGCAACGAAATGAAATATTAATGAAGTACCTGAACGCGCGACCATTTTTCGCGGGCGTCTCACAACCGACGCCTCGGGTGTCGAAGAAAAAGTCGTCTGGCTCGAGGGGTGGGTTCACGAGGATCATCGTCGTCGTCGTTGCTTGAAATAGAAAAAACGGCGAATGGTTGGAAGAAAGAAATGAGAAAAACCGCTGACGAAAGCGTGTTTCGTTTCTAGATAAAAGTAATTGATGACTCGGTCAGATTTTATTCGGCGATCCTTCAGAAGGTGAAGAAGCGGGTAACTCCGTGTTTCTTGTTGCAAGTTTCTTTCCTTGACATTCATGTACTATGAAGATTTATTGCAGAAGCACTTAGAGAAACTATTCATTAACATAACATACATACGTAATGAGCTGACTGCCGATTTTTATGGATTCATGAGAAAGAGGGTTTAAAAATGCAGAGGATGAAAATGTACCGTAGTTTATAATATCTAACAAAACAGTTACCCGCGTAGGCCCAATTTTTTAAATTATACACATCAAAACTACGAATTACAAACTATGAATATACTTGAAAATACTTGAACGATGCCAAATATTTTATTATCCCGTGGAGTACATGGGTATTTCATAACTCGGGAACTCGTTTCAATAATAGATAGGAGACACGAAAATACCGTTAATTTCCTCTGAACAACTATCTATCTGAACATAAAAATATTATTACACATCGCTAGATTGCAGCTTAAATAAATTGAACAGCATTAAGATAAAAACGACAAAAAAGGGAACAATTTAATACGACCTTTTTCCTCGATGATTTCTTACCTGGATGCAATTATCCATCTACATGGACATGGCTAACATGGATTCGTCAAGGAGAACGCGGATCGCTTGTGAAAGGGTTAATCTATCGCGATATATCATTCGAGCACCTGGCTGGTCGTCGCGTCGCGCTGTGCAACGTCAATCAGTGACACGCCGATCGATGTTTTTTTGCACGCGAAGCGTTCGCTCAATAATAATTAACGACCGACAGTCGTATTTCCAATTTAAAAAATCTCACTACCGCCCGTGAACTGTCATTTGCATCGATCGCGCCTTTAAACGTGCTTCGAAACGTGTTCGACTAAAGTTTCTCTTTGGAAGAGACAGGTACGCGTATGTAAGCGGTGAGAAAGGAAGAGAGGAAGGATAACGACGACACGAGAAAAGCAGCTGATAAACGAAACTTTCGACACCCCGAAAGAGGCATGCACGTCCAGGTAACCAGGAACAGGATACGCGATAACCCGGGATCTCGACGCGAACAGCCAGCTAATTCGCCGAAGCCGCGTTTTCGCGAACAATGCATGAAAATAACCCATTGCACACTTTTACCACGGTGGTTCATGTCAGCGTGGTTGCATTTGCGATGAATGCGAGATACCCCGGGCAATTCCCTAATTGCAGTGAGAGGCAAACGAAGCGGGAAAGAGAGAACGAGATGACCGCGGCGCTGAAGGGAAAGAGAAGGTGAGATCTAGAGAAGGACGATATGGAAAAGGTGAAAGAGAGAGAGAATGTTATCCGCTGTTCTCAGCGATGCTTCGAGCGCTCCAGAATACACCAGAATTCTCTCTCTGTCTCTCCGCGAAGCTTCGCGGAGCATGCCACTCTACATTCACCTTCCTACTCCCTTTCTGTCTCTGTCTCTGTTTCTATAACCAGCAATCCTATCCTCTTCGTCCCTCTATCTCTCCCTTTCTGCGACGTGTGCAAGAGCTTCGAAGCGCTCGAACGCCCCCGCGAGCCAACACGGGCCAGCGCCTTCTTCGTGTATCACCGTCTCGCTCGATCTTCACGATCTTCACGAGTCGCCCCGGGGCCCGACTGCCTATAAGCAGACTTCACGGACGGAAGAAAAGGGAACGGGCTGCTTTACCAACGTTTCCTCGGCTGCCTTCCACCGCCGATTCTCCGCTGTTACTGTTTCTCTTCTCATCGTTCTCCTCGTCCTCGTCTTCGTTTTCTACGTCATTGCTTCTATTTCTTTCGATCTTTCGTCTTAATCGTGATAAAACGGTCTCGTGGTTGTAGCTTGGTACGAAAAGTATCGTTCCGCAACGATCGCGATACGGTCTTTGGATAAAGATTAATTCTACGTATTCGTTGGTCTCTCGAAGGAAATTTATCGAATCATATTATCATATTCAATTTCCGTCGGTTTCTAAAACAAGCACAAAATCAGCCACGGAATAACGATTTTAACCGTGCTATACGCTTCAATGTGCACATCGATGGTATTATTGAATTTTCCATTCGAATTGTTTTTAATAACCCGGTATTTGAATGAGGCAAAATTATCCCTGTGCGGTCTTCTGTAAGAGCAGTGAAAAACATTTCAAACCACCGACCAGTACCTATTTATTCAAATTCATAAAACACGATATACTTTGCGTATATTTGTAAAAAAATAAAAATGTAAGTAGGGAATAAAACGTAAAAATACAATGAAAAATAAAACTAAATACAAATCTGTTTTCGTCTATCCAGCCTGTTTTTGTTCGCCGCTCTTCTTTTCTATCCTGAACACGATCGTTTTATCAGAGAGTAACGATCTGGAAATAAACGATAACCCAATTAATCACGCTACTTCGTTTGTTGACATCGATTCCGCCCGCACGATTGCTCGGATAATACGATCGGATCGGTGACCACAATCGCGATATCAAATCGTCGAACCAAATCATTGGAAACTATCATTGGCGCACGAATCGGTTGGATGTCGGGTCGATGAAGCTACACGGTGAGATGGCTACCTGCAACGAACGTAATTACCGCTCGGTTCCAGCGGAGGTGAGGTCGAGGCGAGCAGAAAAGCCAAAGGGGCGAAAGTTGGCGGAGTACCGTGACGCATTTTCGTTTAACAAACCGATAAAAGTTTTCTGCTTATTTGATAATCTCGCAGGCTACTTTTATCATA
Source organism: Bombus impatiens (assembly GCF_000188095.3). Lineage (NCBI taxonomy): Eukaryota > Metazoa > Arthropoda > Insecta > Hymenoptera > Apidae > Bombus > Bombus impatiens. The sequence goes on along the minus strand of NT_176616.1, from coordinate 1,606,881 downwards.
ACCGAACCTTTTACCATAGACTGTGAGCTGGTCGTTGCGCGTCGCGAGGAAACGCCAAACTTTGACGCCTAGCCGAGTAAATCTTGTTTGCCACGTAGGGAAAAGCGTACAGGACGATAAATACGCGAGCGGAGCAAAGCACGTGAGTTTAAAAGCACGGCGTGGCCCGCCGGTGATGGTTAATGGAGTGGTTATGGGAGAATTATTAGACGACTGTGTGAGATTAATTGCGGTTAAGCCTCCTCGTTAAACTCACCGAACAGATTGAATTATAGCCGTCGGTGACGATAAAATAAACCCGCGTTATTACACTGTAATTTTCTTCGCCCGTGGATAGGTTGTTTCCTTTGTCGAAATATGCTTCTCGTTCTCTTTATCCCAGAACGAGAGGACGAAGCTTTCGTTTCGCCCGACGCATTGTGCCTCTACATCTGGCGCATTAATCAGAGTTCCCGTTATCAGCTGTCGTTACGAACGAAAACGATCCGACCGCAACGATCGAGCCCGGTAGAGAAATTGAAAAGCGAATGGGAAACGTAGAGGAGAGAAAAGACGAGATGCTCGACAACTTTCAAACTTTCTGACCTCGAACAAACTTCTGCCTTTCTCCCGGCAACTTTAACCCTTAAAGCTGGGCGAACAACGGGGCCAGAGTGACGTCCCGCGTGTAGCTTCAAGTTCGAACGCGAATTATTGGAAATTCGATCGTACACGAGCGTCGACTTTAACACGCCCTCGTCGGTCGATAACGAACATGGGGGAAATTATTGAAATTCACGGGGTCATTAGTCTGATGCGGTCCACTCGCATGAGAATAACAATGTGCCGGCGTGATTCTGCGCCACCGATCACATTTATATTCATTTTATAATGGCTGCAAAATTATTAATGCGACGCACGAGGTAAAACAAAAAACATATCGTAAATACGTAAATTATACGGCCATCCTGCCTACCGTAATAATATAATTATACGGTGCCTTCCGTCGATGCGCGAACTGCCTTTCGATACGAATTTTATACCGATTCCACGCGGCCATCGAGATCGTGACGATTCTTCACGCAATCCACAACCTCCATCCTGACGCCGGGAGGATAAAACGGAACCAGAGATGATCTTCGATCGACGATCAAAACGATCATGCGGTCCCAGTTTTATACGTGCATATATCGCAAGATGATTCTCTTCTAACATAATAGCACGATCACGATCGTTCTGACAAGTTGTTATCATTCCGACATGGCGTGTCTGGAAACATATGTGGCTTCTGGCTTCCACTAATCCGCCTCCGTTGCATCGTATGCCGAGTAACCTTTAACTTCCACGATATATTACGTATGCATCCCTTCCCCAAGTATTAGGAAACTTTGAGTTCGAAAAACGAATTAAGAACGAGTATTCCACTTCATGAAACGATTATATGATTCATGACTACTCCATTTTTCTTTACATTTATTTGTTCGCAACCATTAATTTGCATCCGATTAATTGGATTTATCGTTTCCTTCATATTATAAATCAAATGTCACATTTTATACAAGTGATTTTTAACAAAAACTGTCCTAATACTTACGAACGATAAGATACCATACGTATACTTGTGTTACGAAAAGGCCAGTCACCTGAACGCGCTAACTCATCCCAACCATAGTAACTCATCTTTACAAAGAAGGACCGAAACGAAACGCCGTAAACCTCTCGCACGTGCGTATATATCATCCTCGATCTTATCGTACGTCGAGTTCGAAACCTCGCTGTATACGCCACATGCAACCGGTGTCTCCAAGACACGGATCCCTCTGCTAGGACTTTAGAAACCATGAATTGCACGATTTTCACCGCAATAGCGAATCATACAGGAATTCGTGATAGGTTTCGTGAGGACGTATAGCAGAGAAGGAGAGAATGAAAGAGAGCCTAAAGGCGGTTAATAAACGTTATTGGCGGGGTCCTGGTCGCGCTAGGTGGGAGTAAGGCCCAGAGCACATCCCACGGCCATCTATGGGAGCCGCCTGCCTTTTCTCAGGGAGCGTTCGA
>NT_176616.1:1604587-1604811 GCF_000188095.3 Bombus impatiens | reverse complement strand
GCGGGACGAAGATGGAAACGATGGCCAAACGAGGATAACTGGCTGACGACGAAGAAAGAAAGTAAAGGGGGGTGAAAGAGAGAAAAAGGGGCATCGCGAGGCAGACTCGAAGAGAAGGAGCCCGGGGCTGTCTGGAATCTTCTCAAAATGATTCACAGCCTCCGGTAATTTACATTCGCTTGCGTGGGTGATCGTCGGAGGCTCGGTATCCGGGGATCGAGGGG
>NT_176616.1:1562017-1604338 GCF_000188095.3 Bombus impatiens | reverse complement strand
GCCGGCCATACTCCTCTCTTTGCCGACTGCCATCGAAAAGGTTAAACATACACCCACAAGAGGTCACGTAACCAGCCAAGAGAAAGACCGAGTTTACCAGCTACCTTCCTTCCTTTCCCTTCGACCACGGTGGCATACATACGTGCGAGCACCGTGCACGCTCGACACCGGTGCACATCGCGAAGACCAAAATAGAAAATCAGGAGGAAGGGTGAATACTTCGATGGATACTGTATTTTGAATCTGTGGCCTCGATGAGGATTAATTTCTTTTTTTCGTGTAAGTGTGAGATCTGAACGTGAGGTTTTTGGAAATTGTGAATCCTCGATAAAAGAAAAACAGACGAAGAAGTAGAAGGGTGAATATTTGAGTAGATATAGTATCGGTGAAGGCCCTTCTCTTTTCTAAAAGCTGAAATTTCTGAATATTTGGAACCTTTGACAAGCATGGAGGATAAGTGGAGGGAAATGGTGTACCCTGAAACGGTTACAATATCTTAAATCCGTGGACTCGTCAAAGATCGTTCTGTATTTTGCGAAGCTGAAATAATGTCAGACAAAGGATCCTTTTTACTTCGAATTTAATGCTTCCAGCTCGTGACTTAATTCGATGGACCGCCAAAAGTCATCCTGTTAACGTTTTTTGGCCATCTGAACCGTTCCAGGGGATCCTCAAGTACTCAATCTGCCCCTTTGAAGAACTTGATGTCTTCATCCTGACATACACATTACAAACTCTGAATCTACATGAAGATGGACAAATTACTATCGTATAATCTTCTTTGTACAACATCGTTTCCTTAGTCGTTTAGAAATCAAAGACTAAAATAGCCCTATCAGTGACTGCGTACATAATGATCATGGTTACACGGCAAACAGAAAGGAAAACGTCAGTTAGCGCTTGACTGGATCTTCGAGCTCGTAATTAACCGCAAGATTGAAATTAATAACGCACAATCATTCGTACCGAGACGTTCCTCGAAGACAAAGGATTCCACGATCGAACAAGCATTCAATCATCGTTTGTTTTTCCACGATGCACCGTCAAGCCGAGCATACCAAACTGGACAACTCCAAAAGGTACACACCGCGTAGGAGTCACGTCGTGGTTCGTTACGAGGCAGAAGTCGATAAGCATCCAATAAAGTATCGGTTTCAGTGCGCTGCATCGAAGTGTGACGTTTCACGGCGATCCGTGCTCGATGGATACACACCCACCCGGTTCAAGGTAATTTTCCACAGACGAGGATTTGCATATCAACGGGAAGTGAGATGCACGCGCTCGCGCAGAAACACTCGCGTCCTATATCCTAGTATTAATTGCTCTGTCTTGCATGGATAACATTTTCTATCTCGATTCTTCGTGTTAATAGAACTCTCACAGCCGCTAGAGGACAGAAAATGAGATATGAAAAGAGAGGAAAAATAAATAGAACGGAAACAGAAGACGAAGGAAGATGGAAAAAGAAGATGAGGAGAAACAGAATAGCGAGACAGAGAAACGGAGATAAAAACAGAAAGGAAAAAAGTGGAAAGAAAGAAAGAGACAGAGGTGGCTCACCAACCGAGGCTCTCGCCTTGGGCACGACACGACCCGTTTCAAAGACACGTAGGGCCAAACCAGAGGGCAAAGAGGAGGAGGGAGAGAGAGCGACTTCTCCCTAAAATATGCGGACCCACGGGCAACACTCGGACTCTCCTCGTTACATCCTGCTGGACGCCTCAGGCGTATACTGGTCCGCCATGCCGGCAGTCTGTATATCGTATGATACAAAAACATCACATTATTTTCATCTTTCTTCATCGTAGCAATCGTTGTCTCTGTTCTACGCTCTGTCGTTCGTCTCTTTTCTTGCTTTTCTCCGCGGACGAAGGCAAGAATGCCTCGGGGCATGTGACCACCATTATGCCTGCCTTCCTACTCCTTCTCCACCTCCTCCTCATCGTCCTCCACCGCCTCCTACTCCTTCTGGTCTCTGTGCCCGCACTCGCCACTCGATGTATCCTTCTTCCCTCATCTCGTCCTTCCTCGAGAATAACACATTCGAAAGAACCATTTGAGAGATACCAGTCGCGAGACCAACGATTAATTATGCTTTCGATACCCGATGCTTTTCTTTTAGAGGCAATTCCAACCAGGATTTCTAAATAAGTAATGTTTTTCAATTAAACGAATTGAAACGAATTGGATGATTGATTGTGCTAACAACGTCCATTTGTCATTTAATCTATTCAGTCATTCGGTTCCAATATTCCTCATACTGTTTAAATCGTGGATTTCGCGTTGGGTTTTACACTAATTTTACGATCTTCATCCGTGTGCATTATGTATTTTATTTCCACTACTATTCTTTGTATACACCAGAGAATTCGCTTTATATGATAAATAAATGATAACAAATAACTAAACCGAATCTTGGATGCGGGGATCTGTGGTGTACAAAATGAATTATGGAAGAGGACCAAAGTCTTTGATGGATTCCTTTACTTGAATAAATAAATAATCAACGTTCCTTGATTCCACTCGTCTTGAAAGTTATACACATTCGTATATCCATGTTTTAAAAACACTTCTTTTCATTTGCTTATCGTACAATAACATTATAGCTCATCCCTACATGATGACGCTGCTTACTCGTAACGATAATTGTTTTCCAATGTCCAAACCGAAATTGAAAACTATTACGTAATCAATTATAATTCCTCTCTGTCAGAAATAAACGACATTCTGATTATAAAGATTCGAACGAGCTTCTCGAACGTTCAAAGTGTTATTTTCTTCGGCCGTTTTCACGGAGCGTGACATTTAATAATATTTTGTAAAAAGATAATTAAACGTGTAATGGATTATCGACAAATCATACAGGCGAATTTTATGAATTCACGACGCTCGTGGTCGTAAAATACGAGGTTTAATGACGTCTAAACGTGTCCCGTACGTTAAGCGTCAATCTTTTTCCCAATGAGCTTACCAGACGGACAAATGAATACCGCATACAACCATCAATCTATTAGGCCAGTGGAAAAAGCTAGATACCAAGATAAGTAATAAATCGACATGGATGCACGTGATTCCGTAAAACTAGCGGTAAACGGTGTTCGTTTTAGTCCATTAGAAAGATAACGCAACGAGTGAAAGCACTCGATGCAATCGAGTGGACGAGTCGAGTGCGTATCTGTTCCCTCTTCTTGCGATCTCCACCGATATATATCTATCGGTGAATTGTGACGATCGGCTAGCTCGATCGATCGATCCATCACCGTGGACGGTAGTTGATTCAGAATACATTCGTCTCTTCGCGCTCAAAAAGAACGAGCATAGAATGTTATCCGTTCGAATCATCCCGTCGATGCCATTTGTATGTTTTTATGGATGAGATAATCGATCAGCCAAGCAAGATCAGAGAAATGAAGACCACAGAGAAGATGCGCAATAGATTTATTTTTGTCAATTTTCTGGTTTTTGCGTAAAACATACGCAAGCAAAATTGATTAATTCCATCAAGGTTAATTCATTTTATTTCCGACACTAATTGGGTAATTTAAATTTCAGGAAAACATAGAACTTCTGACTTTCATTCCACGATCCGTAAAGTTGAATATGTCTGTACACGACGTTCCAGATCTACTTAACGCGGATCGAACTAGTACTTGCATAAATTTCAAGCTTACAATGACTCACACAGTCCACCATGGGAAAAAACTAAGTAGTACAAAACTGTCTTCATTCGCGCTAATTAATTCCCTTCTCGTTGGTTTCCATTGCCTCTTTATGGTACTCTTTAGAAGGTTTCTTTTCCAGGCTGTACTGTAAGGCTGGTGTAAAAACAAATTAAAAATCTCTCACAATGCAACAACAAATAATACGAGCACATTATTAAAACATACGGACATTACGAAGTATATATTAATGATTAATTAGCAACCAGAAGATCCAAAAATTCGTCAGGTTTGCCAGCCTTATCTTTCTTATCAACAGTACAATCTTTCAGCGATTAACTCAACGAGACCACTCGAAAGTGGCAATATCCATTCAACTGAATCGCATGATTAAAAATTCGCGGAAAACTACCACAAACTTCTACATCAGAAATATTTTCTTATCAACGAAACAGTATTTCGGCGACTACCTCGGAATAACCAAAAGTGCCAATATCCATTCGTTCGATCGCATGGTAAAAAATCCTGAAAACGTCGGACCATTTCCTCGAACGATTTCCCGTTTGACGAAGATGGCATCACGTGGAATCACGTGAGTCGATTCTCCACGTTGGTTTAATGCGTCCTGTCGATTCGTTCTCAAGCGCTCCTTCGACAGGCTTTCGCGGTCTCGACAGTGGATAATCAGGGCCGTGGACGACTGCAAAAAGCCGTGGACAAAAACGAACCGTGGACGTCGATCGGCGAACATTTCGAATGTGCCTCGAAATGGCAAACTAACCCTCTCCTCCTCCCCGCTTTCCCCCTTCTTCCTTCACATTTCGTTGTCCAGAACCGTGACTCGGTCCACCGTTACGTACACGAGCGTCACTTTGTCCCTGACGAAGTTAGCGTTTACGTATGCGAGCAGCATCGTCCGGTGGGTTTGGAAGTGCCCGGGGCATTCTGGAACGATGTTGTCGGCCGTGGCCGTTTTAGCCCCGAGCAACACGAATACGACAGACACCGAAGCCGAGCCGAGGCATGGTTCCCTTTATATCGGCCCTCGCCAACTGCCCCATTATTCTCGATGGCCGATGGCCAATCGTATCGGCGAAGTACCAACTGTAACTTTACGAGGACGAAGTCCCCGACATCGCAGGCCCGCTTGGAAAAGCTCCAGCTGCGGCTCCGACGAGCCTCCGAAACCCGTTAAAGCCCTGTACGTGGAATTCTGTTTATTTTACCTTTTACAATTTTAGCTCGACCACGAAGCTGATTTTCCAAAGGTATATGATGTATTTTGGAGGCATTTCGCAAATGGAAATTCCATAGGATGGATCGTTGGTTGTAAGGAATTGGAAATTGCTTTGTGAAATGACGTTTGTATACGGTGTTTGGTAAACAGTTTGGAATGGCAAGCAGTAGTATAGAAGGTCTTGAAAGGCTTCGATTTTTAGACTCCTCTTAATATATGCAGTAGGACTGCAGATTCTGTGAATCGAAGAATTCAAGAAACATACAGTTGAGAATTTTGCCAGGAAATTTTCTCTTTAAAAAAATCTGTTAAAAATATACGTGGTATTATTCTCGGCAAATGTTATATTTGCTTTCTCTACTTATTGTTTGCTCAGTGTTTGCAGCTGTAGCATATAATTTCATTGGAAAAGAAACGTGTCTGAAGCACCCTTTGTTAAATTAGAAAACTCTAACAAAAATTATCTTACTATTATCTCAAAGAAGTTCTTTACTTAAAACACCGTTGGACTAAAAAAAAAATAGCTATATTACCTCAGAAAATCATTTACTCAAGTTAATTGGGAATTAATAACGAACTTGGCAGAAGTTTTGTTTCAACTTTTTAGTCTGTAGCGTGGATAATACTAGCGAAAGAAAGGAGAAGACTAGAAAGGGTTAAGATAACAAAACGTACACAGGTGTATTTAATAAAGGAAGTGGAAGATAGTCGATCGACAGAAAGTCGAAGATTATCCCTTCCGAGGACTAAACGCTACAGACGGCCCCGAAGGGTATCGATCCAGTTTTCGTATAAATCTTCGGGACAACTTACTCTCCCGGACGAGTAATTTCAATCGTGAAATCATCGATTGCTTTTATTCACACCAATCATTCTCAAATGCGACAATATCGCCAAGCACGCCGGTAATGACGGACGTCGAATGCTTCTTGCGGGATAATTTATATAGCGTGCAATTACCGCGACTCCCCTGGCCCGAGCTAAAAAGGTAAATGAACGGGTGAGTACGACGAGAGCCAGGCATAGCGTGCATACTAAATATCTCATTAGTTAACTTAAAGGTGGAGTCGCAAATTATTGTTATTAGTATAACGTTAAGTGCGAGGCGGTAATAAACGGGAGGCGCATAGATAGCACCATTTATCTAAATTGTTTATCGAGCAAATTATTTCTCCAGGTGGAAAAATTACACGACGCCGAGGTCGCAATCACGAGGACGTAACTTATCGCGCGAGTCTCCCGTTTCCGCCTCTTTTTTGCCCGTTCGATCGAGCTCGCGCGAACGTTATGCTTGAAAAAGTCGATCGAGACGTTAAATACACGAGCAGAATCTCGTACGCTCTATATCGTTAAGCCTGTTACAAGGGTCTCTCGGCAAATACGAACGTGAAAGAGCCATCGACAGCACGAACTGTGCAAAAAAGACGAAACGAATTGATATACGGACGACGAATACCTACGTCCGCGTATAAGAAGAACCGAAGCGTGCTCCGGGCGCTTATCAAAAGAGAAACGCCTCGGGAAAAAGAAAGGAAGGGAATACTGAAGAAATAGAACGAGGAACAGGATGACGAACGCGATAATCTAAATTAAAGAAGCTAGACATCGGATTAAGGGATCGAAACACCGAGGAGATACCTCGGGCAGCAAACGGGATGAAGTTGTTTCTCCGTTGATTAAATTTCATTTGCATCGCAACAAAGTTGCTCGGCTATCTACCGAGGTCTCGCCACCCGAGCAAATAAAATTGAAATTATATACATGAACGATAGAGAATAAAAATGTTTACATATGGATGTCGATCGTCATGATGAATCTAACGCACAGATCGAATCTGATAAGAGAACCGTAAGCTGGCTATAAAGAAGTTGTGTAAAAGAAAATGTAGTAAATGGTAGTTGTGACGATGATAGCCGCGAATATCGAATTGACCGCAGGGCGTCCAACGGGGTTGAAGCCAATTGACACACAGTAGAGTAGGATGACCTCGAGGGTGAAGAGGATTGCAAGCTCAGGGCGCTTACCAAAACGCCGCGAGAGAATAAGAGAGAGAGTGTGAGGGAGGGGGGAGAGAGGGAGAGATATTAAAGGAAGAAAGAGGCGTTGGAGAGGGGAAGACCAACGCGACGTCGAGGTGGCTAGAGGTGGTGGTTGCGCTGGTAGTGGTAGTTACAGTGGTGGTGGAAGTAGCGCGAACACTGTGACGCCGGCGAAGACACTTCAGTCCCATTAAAGCTGCAGTGGAGTGCGGCTCGCGCTCGTTTTACCTCCCGAAAGAAGACACGTGAATCGTGACCACGTGGATCTGTGCGTGATACACGAGTTTCCCGCGCGTTACCTCCACGGTGGCTCGAAGCAAGTGTTGAGTTTTTCTTTTCCTGGTGAAAAGTCGGGGGATTTTTGTAAGTCGTCGCCGTGGACACGAGAACAACCGTCAACCTGGAGCCCACGTGTCAAAAACGGTGGGTGTTCAACTACTTTCTTGCTTTCTTCTATCGGTTATTTATATCGAATTATTAGGAAAATTAAGTGGTATGAATGTTTCTTAATATTTTTAAGTAAATTGAGTTAATTCGTTGAACTTGAAGCGAGGCAAATTATTTTTCTGATGTATTTCTAGGACTTTCATCGTTTAAAAATCTATAGGTGCTATTTTTAATAAAACGAGTTCTATTGCTAGGGATAGGAATAATATATTCTATATATATATATATATTTTTTTAGAGTAATGCATAATTTTTCAATGCGAAAAATGTACCGATAGGGTATGTGGATTTATAATCGGATCGTTGGCATATTGTCAAACTTTGATTACAAAAAGGGAGAAAAAAGACAATGTGCGAAGCTAGGCTGCTTCCTAGAACGCTCGTTCCTTCCCGATTTATCTAATCAGTAGTTTTACTTTTGATCCAACTGTACGGCAACTAACCAACCGGTGAACAATTTATAGGATGCAGAACATTTTATCTAGACACAGTTACCAGATAGCACACAACGTACTTCTCCCCTCATCAGCTACCGGTTTAATCTCTATTCGACGATACTAACACGTTCTTCGGAAGATTCTACGTAAACTAAAATATAAAGAATTAGATCCAGAGTATCTACTTACTTTAGCGTAAATGTGATTCGATATTTCTGAAGCAAGTAATTAATGAATAGTCCATGGTTGAGTAGTAGTCAAAATAAATCGATCGTGCATTTATGCGAACCATAAATTTATATACATTTAATATCAGTATACTTCGCCGATTGTACGATATTTATAAATATTACTTGCACACCGTTTTTTTTATTTACTACAACATTTACGTACCAATTAATTAAACCCAATTTAGTAAGTTCCGAATTATTCAATGGTACCTTTATATGACTACAAAAATTTGATACTGCGACATTGAAAAGCATACAGGCCGATGAAAGATGTTTCATTAGTAAATAACAGTATATGCAAATACTTTTTGCAACTACTTCACGACTATCTACTTCACGACTCACTACACAATGCGAACGTGGAACAACTTACAAACCATCAACAACGTCCATGGATTAGGATAATTATGCGGAGTCGATAGGATGACGATCTCGCGACTTTATAGATGCGAGGAAAAAGCGTAAGTCGTAATATTTGAACGGTATCCTACGAATGCACAAATAGACAGAGTAGCGAAGGCACAATGAAATTGCTCAATCATTGACTGCATTCCGGCGTCATCGAACAATACTTATGATCAATTATGCATCTCGCGTCCACAACAGTGACATATCGTGCCGCGTTGCACGGAATTCGCTTTCGAGAGTTAATGCAGTTTATAGAGCTAATGCATCGTTTTTAGTTTTCTTTCTTTTCGTAGATTGTGAACGTCTGACAAGAGCTAATAGAAAAGAAAATTGGAAAGCCTTGAATTATATAAGCTTTGAAAAATAGCTTGAAATACCGCTTTGTACTTATAATTGTAATATGTAATTTAATACATCACTTTCTATTTCTATGTTTCTTATTTCCTTTTCCCTTTCGTGAGAATCAATGTGTGAATTTTAATAGCAGTTTGGAATTTGACTAATTTCGTTTTTGATCTAAGTAAAGGAGAAAATATTTCTATAAATGTCGTTAAACAGTATTTGATAACGTAATTCCTCGAGAGAACATTAGATCGTTGCTCTTTGTCCTAACAAACATCAACATCATTTACCGTGCACATCATAATTCTCGAAACACGACAAGATTCCTCAGCACGCGTGAATCTTGGATGAATAAATTACGCGTACAGTCTCAACATCTTTTCCACAAAACTTCACACAACATCATCTCCTATAACAAAGCTATAGAACGAAATTCCTGTTCGTTTTCCTACACAGTCACGTTCAACGTGGGATGTTATTCCAGCGAGAGAAACACGCTAGAGAAAATACAACAAAAGGAAAAGGAATAAGAATGAGGCGGAGGAGAAAGGAAGGAAAGCTCTCTCTCCAAAGCGTTTCGTGTCTTCGAGTTTACGAGAACCGCCTCGACGAGGACGAGCTCTTAAATTTTCTCGCGTGAGGCGTTTCGAGAGTTACGAGGAAGCGATCGAACCGTATCGAACGTCGAACGTTCAAAAGCTTTCGAACCGTGGAAGAAAACGTTCCAGTTCGTTAAGACGCGTTGCTATCTGAAATAATTACCGTGCTGTCATCCGGAGACGTGCAATCCGTGACAAAGCGAAGTAACGGTTCGTATAGAGGCCCACGCATTCACGTTAGAGGAAGCACGTTTCTCTCGAAACCGTGGCAGAAAATGACGAAACGGTGAACGCGATTTATCTTTCGCCACGTACGCTACGTGTCTCCTTACCGGTATCCATTAATTTCGTTACCAATTCAAAGAACCATATTGCCTCGAAATTTCTTCGTTTTAACCGTTCCGCGCGATCGATTCTTCGATAGATCGAACCAGGGGAGTATCGTTTCTTTTCTTGAGAAGATCCGGTTAGCCCGTGGCGAGACTCGCATCAGTCACGAGTCTGACAATCGCGATATCAACTAACTTTCAATTACCAACACAACTCGTATTGCCCTGGTATTTTATACATTGCATTGGTGAGATACTCCTTTGTCGTGAATTCTCTATTCTAATTAGACACTCACCGTGACGCAATTTTCATTCATAAAGAGGAGATACATATGTTTACCCTAGATTTCTCTCTTCGTTTCTTATTTATCTGTTTTTATGATGCAGCTTCTATGTGGATATAGAATGGCATTGTGAGAAGAATTTTCAATAGCAGGCAATGTTTAAGAGTGATGATGTTGAAAGCAAATGAAACAACAGGGAAGAATATAAAGTAGGTTGTTTTGTCTCTCCCGTTCGACTACCGTACTTTCGTCGCGCGTCTTTCCAACGATTTGCTTTCTCTCGTACATCCACATACGCATCCGTAGTAACGTAACAATAGGCAAATATTTTAAGCTTTTCTTAAAACGTAAAAACTTCTTCTGCAAACATAAAAACAAGGATAATACCGCTACATAAAAGTTGGTGAACCGCGGCAGAGCTGAGATAATTTGACTGTGCAATACGCTAGATCTCACACGCGCGTATCACTACATTATCTCACTCCATTAAATTCCTATACAATCGATATATCGTACGCGAAGCAACGTTAAATATTACGATCACCTTGCTGCGCTTCCACAGGAACCAAACATTTTCACGATAAAGAACGACGCTAAAACACGCCGACAAAAAACGCGACAGGAGAGAGAAGAACGAACAAAAGGAGGTTGTAGAAACCGAAGAACACGCGTCTCTCGGCGAATTTCCGCGGGAAATTCAACCAGATCGCGATAGCGTTTGGAACATCGGAATCGTGAGACGATCCTCACGAAATTGGAAAACACGACGGAGACGCTGGTACTGGAAACTTTTGAAACCGGTTACCGGTGCCGCGGCAGAGGTACTCGACGTATACCGATAGCAAAAGCAGGGTAATGGAAGGGGTGGTTCGCAGGCAGTTGGAGAAGGCAGGGGTACAGCACCCGCTAGCATTTCAGAGAACGGATGTGGAAGGGATGTGGACTCTGCGGAAATTGTGCTGGGGTAGGAAAACGGGGGTTGGAAACTGACCCGAGGGATCGCCCAAGGCGCAGACGAGCTCTGCAGTTGCCGTAATTAGAACCGAGCGCCTGGGGCACCTAGCCGACGGCTGACGAGTCTCCAGCGGACCGAAATTATTCATGAAGCCGCGCCACCCACGGCGAAATTTTCCCGTAAATATTTTCCCTTGTCCGAGATATCGGGCCCCGTGATCCGCGCGGCACAAACCTACGCGTATACTCGTACGTATAGCGCATAGAAATGATACAGCCAGAGAGTAAATTAAAACATTAACCCTTCCGCTACGCTGCCTTCCGGATTGAAAACATTTTTAGTTTATAGAGGCTGAGAATGTCTCTGGTAATCTCCAAAAACTTCAAAAGCTATAAGAAGCGATATTTCATTCTATATGAATTTTGTTTTAATCTCATTGCTTCGTAATAATATCATCGCAGTGTTGTTTGTAACAACTGCAAAGAATAACTCATCCGTGTTTTGCACACTGTTGGAAGAATAACGAAACGTTTAATTGCATTTAGTTAACTTCTAGCTAAGTTATTGGTTTCTGAAATAAAGCAACTATACCGTTTTAAAAAATTTATGAGGTTAATTATATTGTGACACGAGTGAATGAAAGCAAAATAATTCTTTCTAACAAATAAGTTTTTGATACCTGAGATTATAGAACTATCTTGAAAAGTAGAGTAGCATACCTGGATGTTTGGAGTTTTCGAGTTATGCACGATGTTTCATTCGGTGAACTTTTTAATAGACGAAACAGAGAAAGAACAGTTGAATGAAATGAACGGTAATAAGGTATCGACTAAACGTAACAATATAATATCAACATGAAAGGAAACTGGAAACGTTTAACGATTGTAATCGAGCAGAGATTTTAATCATCGGTAGCAAACCGATTTCTTTTGATATTTATCGGACTTTACGATCAAGGCAAATCAAACAGTTCCGCACCGTTTCCCATTTCTAGATTTAAATAGAACGTTCGATGGTAATGCTTCTTGCGGTTTGAAAACTAAATTCGACTAATTGTTATGTGTCTAATTCCATATCAATCGACATGAATATGAAATAGTGCAATTAAAATAATCATAGCTCGTTAATAAATCAATTACCAGCTTAATTACAGTAGTCGAACACTCGATTACCGTACGATTATCAATCTATCTTCCTCAAACGAGGATCGTAGAGCATATCTAACTACGTAATGCACGTTGCAACAGCAATGTCGGATTACAAAACAGCCGAGTACCAACCAACAACATGTGGCTGAATCGTCGGCACATTACCAAAGCAATAAAATAACGACCACCGACCGCGTAGCATTCCCTCGCGTCTTATCCAATCGATTAATTACCGTGATTACATCCATTCGACCGCCAACTGATCTTGTATCGATCGATCTCATCCAAGTCATACTTCTGTCACTTTCGAGACGCGATCATTTTTAAATCCTCTTTCGGTTTGATTTGTTGTTGACAGACGTATCTGCGGATGAATCGTACAGGTCGTGAAACTGTCAGGGATTACGATACACGTGTCAGATTTATCTGGAGATTTTTGGATTTACATGATAGATCGTGTCACGTTTCTTTTTCTCGGTTTTCAAGATTTCCATTGAAAGCGGGCGATCTAACACGAAGATACCGGAAAATGAGAAATCGTAATAAGCTTACTTTATGTAGAATCACATTAATGCAATATGGAAATTCTGTTTATGGGAAGTCGATCTATTTGAATGAAATTTTAGTTTTGGCTCGATTAAATGAACTCTTGCTGGCTGAGACTATTTGTTGGAATTCCTATTATACAAACCCTAATTATATACTTCAGACAAACAGAGTTCTACTATAGGTGCGTGTATTGTATAGAATCGTCTACGCGAATGCGAAATCTCAAGAAAATCCCTTTATGCTAAGTTCTAGAGAAAGCAACACGTGTGCGTAGGATTATTCATATAGACACAAAATCACATGAAAATGCCTTTTCACAAAATCCCCAACTTCAACGACGAAGGACCACACGCATGAGCACGGAATTGCATTTAAATCCCATTACCTGAAATCCTTAACATCAATGACAAAGCACTCCTAAACAGAGAATAGCCTATGAGAATGGAGAATTTCAAAAAGATTTGTGCTGTAAAATTCGAGATAATCTTCCAACAATAAAGGAGCACATATGCGTATAATTACCCATATGAGCACAAAATCTGAAGGAAATTCCTGTGCGAATCATTCCTAATCTCTCAATGATGAAGCAACACCTGAGCGTAGAAGCTACATAAAAAATCATCGTTTCCGAGCGATTAAGCAGTGTAGATAGATAGAATTGCCTATACTATATAGAAAATCTCAAAAAGCTCCTTTATTGCGATATCCTTAACCCGTAATGATAAGACAACGTGGTACTCAATTTATATCGCGTTATAACAAAACCACAAACCAATTGTTCGACATAAAACTCGTAATCTTCGAGATAAAGCAACATCGATGAATAGAATTGCCTATTATAACGTACGAGGCAAAAATGTGAAGAAAACTCGCAAACGCATAAATCTTAACCTTTCGATATTAAAACAACCGGTGCGCATAGAATCGCTGACATTATCATAAAATCGTCTACAAATTCCTTTACGCAAAATGTTTAACCCTCAACGATAAATCCACTCGTAGACATAATACATAAACAGAAATAAGCACGTGAATGCAAAGTCGCGAGGAAACCCAGAAACGATATCAACGAACGCGATAAAAGGCGTATACAGTTGGTAGATCGACATCGCGCTTGACGCGTGTTGCAAGAGGCGTGTTGCGCCGCATGAAATTCCATTCTCGGCCGGTCCGTGGCTTTACAACGCGCCACGTCTCGGTCAGAGTTTCCGTCTCGTAGGGTAAGTAGGTGAGTAAGTGGTGGGAATAGGCGAGGATGAAATGGAGCAAGACATGCATTGGCGCGTGTCGGGAGTGCCTCCTCGAGTCTGTCCGCGAGCTTGTGCACAAGCCAGGCCGCGTTACGTGGGCAGCCGTGGCCTGCCTCTCTGAATACCTGGCGTCGACCAGCCTAAGTAACGACGCGTGCAACCGCCTCGTAGGTAGATATACCTACGTCGTATCTGACTGCACCACGACGTATCGCCACCAGGCACAACGAGCACGACCAAGCTAGAGATTTACACCGCGAGAGTCGCCAGCCAACCAACATCCTTCTAGTAGCTCTGTATCCTGCCGCGTGTGTTGCCAGCGTTAAGACGACTTTAAACGGTAAAATATAGAAAAATCGAACGGACGGATTTATTCGACTATAAAAGAGGCGCGCAGGAGAGTCCTGACTCGCGACAAGCGTTTAGGCCGCGCCGCTTTGTGCCAGTGTTGGCCAAAGTTATGTCCGATTCGGCCGATAAAATTTGTTGTAATCGGTCGTGGCTGTGCCGAGCGAATATGTTTTCTCCGAGGATCGTGTTCGATCGGTTTTTAAGAATGTTACGACGTATGTTGCGTTGGCGGTATAATTGAGCGATAATAAGCGCTTTTTGTTGGCTCGAGTGGTAGTTTACTTTATTCCTGATAGGTAATTTATATTTATTGGTGGGGTCTCTTAACCCCTCGCCGTGGGATAGCGAGAGTCTTATATATTATAGTTGTGGATTATGCGAGAGTCTCGTTTGTGTTTGTCAAGTTTGAATTTCAATCCATATCGCGTGTAGTATCAATTAGTAATACAATATCATTAGTATCGTGATATATTACAAGGCAAGCGGTTAATTCAATTTACTCTATAGATGGATACCGTCTCTTTAAGAGGATGATAGTGAGTTAACTGTCTAATAAAGATTGCTACAAACGATTTCGCGGTATTAATTACGAAACTACAGGATCTGATAATACATAGCAGCAGTAATCGTAATATATACATTGCTTCATGAGAGATATAAAACTGTCAAATCACTAACAATTCAGCGGTATAATTTCACGGTACATCGTTTGCTTTCATCAAATCTAATGGAAAGAATTAATCTCCGCGTTTCGTCCAAACGTGCTTAAATGGAACGTGCCCAAATTCATGGACTCAATCTCCTTTCATATTCTAACAACTCGATGCATAACACCAAACATCTTCGTACCAAATTTGTCAATTCAATAATATCATAATGCAACATAAAATGCGTGGAACGCCAAAACTCGTAATCGAGCAGACAGTCTATCGAATAACAATTTAAAACAAATACTGCAAGGATACACGTTTAGATACCAACAGTGCTAAGATCTCTTAGGATGGACGAGGCTCGGAAAGATTTACATCGCGGCTGCTTGCTGCACGTGCGCGTGTACGCGGTTGTCGTGATCAATGAAAAATATATAGAAACCCGACAGGGATTTATTCGCCAATAAAAGGGGACTTTCCGTAGGCGAAGCGGACTGTTAGGATGCTGGATTTCGGGCAAAAATACGAGACGCTGATAAATTCTACGCTGTCAGATAGAGTTGACGCGATTAAACCTTATCCGCGAGTACACTGTAAATCACGCGTAAAGCACGCGTAGGATGAAACGGTGCAAATCTGACGAACATTTAGTGCTTTCAATGCGTAGTCGTAATCCATGGGATTACAGAAGATTAATGTTGCATAAAGGAAAAAGTCGACGATGACACCGAGTCACACCGTTAGTCGCTCTTTAATTGTCCAAACAATCGCGATGTGAGAATAGCCTAGCTGTTGGTAAAGTAACGCTAAACTCGTGCGATCGTTCGAGTGCCTGTATCGTACAAGCTGTTTTCGCACGCGAGATTCAACTACCTGTAACGATTCGTTGAAAGTTGTGTAATTTGTTTTATCGCGTACAGTTAGTCGATCATTAGAACAACTTTGCCCGATACCGAATACATAGTTAAAATAATGGCCGTATTACTCGCTAACTAGCTTTTAATAACGCTACCTTTGCAACGCTCGGTTTAACTATCAACTTACTTTTTTGTTTACCCTCGTCTTTGAACAAACGCCGTTCGATGCGAGTTATACTCCTTATCGCAATACAATTACTTTAAAGGGTTGACAGCTGGTGTAAATCATTAGCAAGAAATAATTAAAGGTAATTATAGCGTTTGCAGCGTTCCGTACACTGTATTTAGTCTTCTTTTTTTTGACATGGCAAGCTGGTAAGACCCGCTAACACTTATTAATGATGGTGATGATCACGGGATGTGTTAAGAGTTGACTTATGTAAAATGAATTAATAGTAAGCCTGGTTGAAAACAGGCGTTGAGTAATTGATATTGAGTTTAGCTTTCCAGGCAAAGTGAAATTTTTTAGCTTGTAGAGTAATACTATACTACATTCTGTCTCTGTGACTGCATACAAATATACCCCAATGTGCATATTCATTGACAACCCATTTCCATTTACGAGAAGAATAAAACCAACTCCATCAGATTATCCCATAATAAATGTTGTCCCGGGACGAACTTATTTTAAAATGAAAATCCCCATTTAAAGCAAGAATCGTCTCAACCGATACATCATTTCTATCATTGCATATTAATCACAATCTATAATTATTTCGGGATAGTTTAACCAAACTTGCAATCGTAAATAAAAATGAGTCAAAACCCGCGTTCTTACATATTTTACCACGAAAGATATAGAATATAGTTTCTACAGGAATATCATCGAACGAACGAAGAAATTCTTTAAACAAAATAACGTACAAGCAAAAACGATTCTCGAACTTATTTCTCCCGACTTTGAAATGACCAAATCAAGATCTTGTCGGAAAGCAACATTTACTACATGCTGCTAAAAGATAAAGCCTTTCGTACTTGTCACACGCCTTGTCTCACGCAGCAAAAAAAACTGCACACGAGCGTTTTCATGTTTCCTTAATAAAAGATCGATTGCTCGCTGATGCTGCCTACCCTTCCATGATGTATCGCGGCTTAATTGAAGCTCCTCTAAACGAGAATTAAGCGACAAACGCTGGCGTGTGCTCTGAAAGGATGAGCGAGACTACGTGCCAGGCCGTGGCATCGATAAATTTCAGACTACCTACGTAAGTGTTCGTGGTAACTGCGAGCGCAAGCCAAACCGGTCGGCACGCGCTTCGACCATCCGCTATCGAAGCAACGTACATGTACCAAAGAAAGGAGCCACTCTCCTTGTTCGTTCTCCTCTTCTTTCGTCTTTCTTTTTCCTTTCTTTTGCCTTCTTTTGTACCTCGTGCCACCAGCTTTCTGCTCTTCACGCCATGTCAGCCTTTTTCTTTCCCTTTTTTCAGCTTATTTGCGCAACCGTACACGGATAATCGCTGGGACAATGAATACACGATCGCCTCTTCGTTTCTTTTGCGTTACTCCTTCAGCGACATTACCTTCTTCTGTCGCGTTCATCTTTTTGCCATGTTTTCCTTACCTGGCGGACACACCGTCATTGACATTTCGACTTTTTGCCGCTTCTTGCAACGTGACGCATGAAGTCAAGAGTTTTTGTACATACGTGCCACACTCTCTGCAAGCAGACGTTTTGCATTTTATAACGTTATTCGTTTTCTGTGGTATTTTCTACTAATCCATATTCAATTTTCGTGTGAATATATTATCAATTTCTGTTATATTGGAATAAATGTTAATCATAGATAGAAACCAAGGTATCCTGGCGAGATTAAGAGGACAGTGTGTTCGAAAGTATCCTTTAGGAAGATTTCTGGAATGCTATAATTTATCAAACAATTCTGAACTCTATCGAAACATCGTTGTACTCTACTATTAAAAAGGACTCGATAAAGTTAAAAAGGAAAAGAGCTTTTCAACAGGACAAAACTGTATCAATAGAAAGCAGGTAAGAAGCCAAAATTCTTAATTGCTACGTTTAACTCCATTCGCCAAACCGTCACTTACTCGGGTCCTTACAAATGCTTTTCAATAACAAGAAATCGAGTATTCTCCAAAATTACTAGCAAAGATTCATTGTCGCAGAAAGTGATAAAACTTGTAGAAGCTTTCAAAGCTAGCCGATAAATTGCAGAATCCTACCAAAATAACTAATGCATTATTATGCATTATTTATAAAACTGCTAATTTTATGGAAATACATTGTCTTTAAATTGTTTCGAAACTTCGCTATGAAGTCTTCAACATATATTTGCTTCTTGTAATGCAATAACCATAATGATTTCTAAAACGAGTAAATTATAATGAACCAAGATTTAAATATTAATCGTAACTAACACGAGTACATTCTCCAGCGGAAATTCCGCCGCGTTTCTTCGCTATAAGCTCCCTCAAGAATTGAAGTAACTTCTATGCTAAAATTCTCTACTCATCAAGGAAAATTGCTTCTGCTTGATTACCTCGCTAAAGAAACGTTTACAAATCCAGCATGCTCATCGTCGTTTCGCATCTTTCTCCACAAAGCCAGCGTCATGATCTACACGCGACACATTCCCGTCCAGTTCTTCTCCCTTTACCCCTTCTACCTCTTCTTCTTCTTCTTCTTCTTCTCCTTCTTCATCTTCATTACATCACATCCTTCTGACGTGCACACGATTAACTAAGAAGGCTTCATCTATCTCGTGAAAGCACACCGACGCTTATTAAACTCCGTAATAACTACCGTGCCATTCCTGACCGATCCTCAATCAACGAAACCAACGAGTTACTCGCGAACTGGCGGATGTGGGTCAGTGCGAAAGCTCGCTAGCAGGAAGTATACCGTTAGTCAAGGACGCTGTTCGGCGGACGTCCTGACAAAAATCGCGATAACCCTTTGATCTTTTAATTAACGAAACGCGTTGGGGGCCTTCTTCCGGTTTTCCACAGTCAACATACTCGATCTTCCATCGTTGTCGATTTAATTTCCAAGGGAGTTGTATATAAAAATAATGCCGTTTAATAATGAATTTTTCCAAGTTGAGAATTAGGAATTGCTAGCGGAATTTTATTTATTCGTTCAGTTGTTGCAGTCCAAATATTTCCGGCGTTGTAGAGGATAATGAAATCTTGATGGAGATTTGACGTTAGAAAAGATTTCGTGTTAAACGAAGAGAATCTTCGATAAATATTTCATTCAGTTTCCTATGATACTTCTAATAATAATAACTTTCTAATAATACAATGGTAATTTCCTATCAATCGTTCAATGCGTATTTAAAATTTACACAGCTATACAAACTCTCTGTATACGAGTAATGCAAAAAGTTATTCACGAATTAGCGTAACGATTTTCTCCTGTATTCTATTGTCCGTATTCTATTTTTCATGAAAATATACGAAGCAAAGATCACAAGTCGCAAATTCGTCCTCGATTGATAATTGCACGAACCAGGTTCTCCAGTCGAGTCGAATGAAAGTTGATAAAACGCAACTTGACGAGATCGTGCCGTCGCTATTGCATTATAGTAAACGAGATATTTTACTTACTTGCTTTTTCTCGCTAATAGAGGACCCACTTTCAACCGAACGTGCCACCTCATTATGATAAATTCATTATCATTCCAAATGCAGCAGATCGTCGAGTGAAATTCATTTATCCAATGAACGAGGAAAGTGGCGATCCTTTCAGCGATATTTCATCGTCGAAAACCAGATTTCCATCGGTATGCGGTTCGATTAATCGAATACAGGATTTATTATCGTCCGGACACGCGGTAATTTCATCGGAGGCGACGAATGCCAGCGAAAGACACTTGTAAAAATGGAGAACGCGGTCGTTTTCACGCGTCGCTGATCGACGCAAGAACGCTTGTAAAATACAAACAATTCGATTGCGTCGTACCAGTTTTCGCGAGTCGCGTGAAAGAAAACGAGAAATGCAAAAACCCGTGTAGCCTCGACAGAAATGCGTAATTATATAGGTGACGGATAATATTGGAAATCTTTACGTATGAACAATCATAAGTAGTACTTGAGCATGTAAATGCTGTATCTTTCTTCGCAGTTCTCTTTCCGGAAGACATTACTCTTGCAGAAACGAAATTACGCTTACGGTGGTATTACGATTAATTAAATAATCTTGGTTTAAGCTATGGAACTGTTTCTGTCTCCAACTCAAATTCTATCATTTTTATGAAGTTTGACGCAATTAAAATATTCATAGAATTACGATAAATCAAATATTTTTTCTTGTAACTATAGAATTTATATTTCGTATCTAACTTGTGTAACAGGCTTGTACAAACTAGCTGCTGTTCTGATACAGAAACGAAAGTTTTCGAACATTTACCCCGAAAGATATTTACGAATATATTATATCTTCCATATGAAACTTTTTAAAATATCATTAGTACGTAATAAAAGACGGTTGCATTCCGTAATTACATCGGTAAAAGTTTAAACCAATTGGAAAATGTATATAAAATTATAGCAATTATTACAAATATGCGTTTAATAAAAGATCGGTATACATATAACTTCTTTATACATTTGTAAATTCGTTTCAAGTTTTACAAATACCATCATGATACTCGTGATCGCGCTGTCAATGAAATTGTAAAATGCTTTGTACAACGCACGTAACATATTCGTAAAAAGTTTCTACAAGTGTTGAAATGCTCCCGAGAGCAACTGTATAAAATACAAAGAATTCAATCGCGTCGTTCCAGTTTCCCAGCCGCGAGAAGCGCGAAAATCCGTGCTGCCTCGGCGGAAATGCACAAGGATATACGTGACATATTAGCAGAACGCTGGGTTTCCCTTTAAAGCACGCGTTTCGCGCGGTATCCTCGCTAAATAACGACAGGTCACACCGACTAATTTCTCTGAAAAGACGGTTACGAGTTACGGCTGGTACCTACCGGCGTCGGTGCGGATCGTTAACGTCTTTCCTGCCGTTTCCCTCTGTCGAATAGTCGCGTGGCACGTACTGAAAATTTATGACTCTGTGAAAGCCAGCCGCGCGGAATTACAGGGGAACGTGGAGAATGGATTTCGAAGGTTGAACGAAATAATTTCGCACGGCGACGAGACGAGCAACAGGGAAGACGCGAGCGTAGACACGCTTGAAAAGCGATCGTGAGTGACGATTAGAGGTGACGTAAGTGGTATGTAGTTAACGTAATGGCGTTTTGTTTGAACGTCTTTTACGACTCGGTGAAAGCGTGAGCAATTGTTTTGCGAGAATTTAGTACGGCTAATGAAGCTGTGATTGTACAGTATGCTTGCTCGTTTCAAACCATCGAGCTCATGTTAATGAGGGATTATTTAAAGTTTTGCTGACAATAAATAGCAGAGATGCTTGTAGATAGGCTTTCTTATTTTCTTTCTTCTTGCAGTTTTAAGGTGAGACGATTGTGGGTAATCAATTATTTAATACGAGCAAATCTGTGACTTAAACACGTTAAAGATAAAGTGACACGACTATTGCTTCGATCTTAATTGATCATCTCAACCCGTTTAAAACCAAACATAATTTATTAAAAAGTATAATATAGTTTTGTCAAGATGCAAAAGATATATCAGAACGATATACAAGCCTACTGCACAAGTTTGAAATACACAAGAAATTCTATAATTTCAAGACAAACTATTTAATTCATTGTCATACTATAAATTCCTTAATTTCTTCGTAC
The DNA here is from genome assembly GCF_000188095.3 of Bombus impatiens. Classification (NCBI taxonomy): domain Eukaryota; kingdom Metazoa; phylum Arthropoda; class Insecta; order Hymenoptera; family Apidae; genus Bombus; species Bombus impatiens. The sequence goes on along the minus strand of NT_176616.1, from coordinate 1,582,790 downwards.
TCTATAAAATTGTAAAATCTAAATGAATAAAGAAATAGAGATGAGAAATATCAACAAAATTCTTTATTGAATCTCCTTGAATGAAGAGGATCTGTTCATTAATGACAAAAACGCTATCGCATATTCATCGTAACGACGTCTTCGTCAAGTAAGTTCTTAATAAGTACAGAAAGAACATGCGATGCGTGGAATCTCTGGAACGCGCGGATCAAAGCGAGCAAGCGTAATTACAACAACAGATTGTTGATCGTAATCGACACAATCGAATGTTCCTCGCAATGAAACAGCTCTTATACACGTACAGCTGTGAATCGAGAGCAAAGCCCTCTCAACGACCAGATGGTGCTAACTGGTTGGAACCGAAAATCGATGCAAACGAAAAGCAAAGAGGAAGTTAATGAGCCACGGGTGTTTGCAATGCAAAGACCACGCGGGTAGGTACATGTTCATGGTCGTTTTATGAACACGAAGGGTTAATGAAATGCACTAACGACAGATGCGCGCATTAACGCAGATAGCTTTCCAAGCGCCGAATTATTCAAATGTTTTTTTAAAGATATTAAATGCCTCCTTAAAAAGAAGAAAGACACTTCGTTTTTCGACTTGAAACAAACTCTCAACATTATTTATTCACAAGGGGATTTAGAGAATCTGAACATTTAGAAACTTACGAAAGTTTACGTATAGATTAGAGTAGTTCAACTATAAAAATGAACTTTTTCTTTTTCAGCGTTATACGTGTATTACTGTTCTTAGGGAGGTCATTCCTCGAAAAATACGTGGAATTTTTGTTTCTTGTAAAATGCCTTAAGAATAATAAGAGACGTTAAACAACATTTTTTTATGTGTTACGTATGCTTTCTATATTTACAAAGCTGTGTATCTAGCAACTCTTAAAATCGTGCTTTTGTACTTTGCACATTTGCACAGAAATTTTCTTGGAAAATCTCTTTCCATCTATGTATATAGATAATTTATACGTCGTATGTTTATTATATAACGTCAGTTTCAGCTGTTTTCATATTCTCGAAAATACTGCAAATTCAGCACGGAAAAACACTGTGTTCATAACAACGTTCGTAAAGCAAACCGACATTCTTTATGCCGCATCAATTACGACCAATTATTCACGACGCTCCTCGCAGCCCTTGTAACGTTCCTCCATGTTATGCAATTCTCATAAATACTACAAGTTCCATAGAACAACAGCGTATCCGTAACAAGCTTCATAAAACAAACACGCATTCATTACAACCGATTCCTTGCAACCTTCCTTCTCTCGATCCACATTTTCATCCTTGCATCACCATAAATTCCCCTCAATCAAGACCACCCGAGCCAACGTGTTCTCTCCTCGAGAAGAGAAAAAAGGAAGCGTTTCTCGCGGTAGCCGCGCCAGTCGGAGAGGAGAGAAGTCCCGACTTCTGACTGCGGCGTAGCCCGGGGCGTTTAAAATAATGCTATTCGCGAACGAAAATGAGGCATTTTCGAATTTGCATTCGCCGTGGCCCGCAGCTATCGGTGTCCTCAGCGCTTTCGGAGTCAAGTACGAGCCGACACGACTCTTGTTTCTTGTACAATTGGTCCCCACAACGAACCGAACATGCTTATGCACGATGTATACGCGACCCGAGAACCTCGAGTTTCCTGAATTTATAAACTTACGTTAGCAGCAAATCGTGTGGCTGTGACGTTGACCCTGAAGCGGTAGCTCGAGGTGGACTCCGGCTAGGGTTAACACGACTCCTCCGGGCCACGAAAACGACGCTCACTCGACCCAAGGATTCCTTTGTTCCGACGAATATTACCGCGTGAATGTTTCAACGCTCGTAATGAACGCTGTTAACCGGCAAAGAGAAAATTGTAATAGAATTCCGGGTGAACGTGTGAGCGCGATTTCAACTGATTATTGGCAAAAATTAGAGAGTGAACATGATTCGTGAAAAAATCGAAGTAGAGTGTACATGGGAGAAGGAGTGATCTAGTACGAAGAACGATATGAATCGATCGATGAAAATAGTTATCACAAGTCGTGAAGCGAAAGTACACGTAGATATTTGAACACGAGAATATTGCCTTGTGGGTGTTTCGATAGTCATAACGAATGTAGTTAGCCAAGAGAGAAGAAATTTTCACAAAACTCTAGACGGGGACGTGGTCGCGATTCGAAATGACGACTTTTGTTAAAATTTGAAATTGAGAGTTGAAGACTGAATAAAAATGCAAAGAGATCATACGTAGGAAAAGGATAGTTTAGTAGCTAGAAAGAACTAGGCGTTTAGTTATAAAGCAAATCAACGAGAATAATTATGAAACTGTGACTGTGAAAAGAAAGTATATATTTGAATATTTATGAAAACATTACCAATCGGTTATAATAAATTATAGATTAGACAACGAAGATACTACAATTCTAGGAATTGAAGTACATATAAAGGATCGTCTAATACGAAGAAGCAACAATAGTTGTTACTAGTAATTATTAACAATTACTCTTTCCGAATATTAATCTTACGAATCGTGAATCAAAGATATAAAGAAATATTTGAACATCACCACATACGTTATTTAATTTAACGTTACGATTCTGTCGATGTCATCAAACAAATGATTATCGTGATAATGTTGCTGCCGCAGGTAACGAACGATCACAAAAATACCATTCCATTACAAATATTATTCAGACGAGGCCGACATCGCGTTCCACCCCACCGGTGATGAACCATTTATAATGAAGTCACATAAAGAAAAGGTCACCATCCCGACCAAATTAATGCAACATTTTACAATTTTATCGCAGTTTGTCGAAATTATGTCGCAGTTGGTCATTCCGTTATTTCTCGATACGTACACTGATTGTAACAACATCGACGAGCTAAAGGAAACAAACGAGCCATAGAATCATCGGTCGTTCGATCACAAGAGACGACAGCGAATCGCAATTAACCCGAAATTTCCATACGAAAACATAGCCTGCTCGATTCATTACATGTATCGATGTGATAGTCGTAATTTCTTCTTTCAATTCTCAAAGGCCACAGGCGATTCGATAAAAAAGAGTTAATCGTCGCTTCATCGGACTCCGAATGGAAAAGAAAACGCAGAAAAAGGAAGAAGTTCGTTTTCGTAATGATTGCCGATAGTATCGACGCGGTCGGTCCCATTGGCAGGATTTCCACGTGCAACGATACGTTTTACGGAAACGCGTGCTCGATTGCCCAGCAACAAGGGGAATTTGCATACGACGATGCCTGCAGGCGATCGGACGTCCACGCAAACTTACCGGCAGACTTCTAGTTTGCGACGTCGTACACGCGCTGAGGACACGCGCGTGTCCTCAGAACGTGTTAGACCCCTTCTTCGGTCGAAGCCTCCGGCGAAGCTCATCTTGGCACACGTGCATGCAGCTGGTCACTTGGAGCAGGGTGCCGCCGTTGTGCACACAAATGTTACGGAGAACGTCGCACAAAGCGGCCACTACCATCTTTTCGTAAGAAGATCGTTCGCTCTTCCTGCATCGCGGTCTGCTCTGTGCGGTCTGAATCCACTTCCGCGTGTACACTTGTTTGTCGCTTTCTCGAGTTAATCTGATTGTGCGACTGGATACACTTGGTGAGTTTAATCGAGTTAAATTCAACGGAGGATTAGTAAGATCAAAGAAAGATATTTATTCATGTAACATATACATCGTATTTATGAATATTTATGTAGCGCTGTATCATCTGCGACTCGTGAAACATGTTTTTAATCATTTAAAGGTGAAGGTTTCTGTATTTCAATCTGAAATTATATGTTGGAAAAATTATTCCGATTGAAAAAGTGTGTTTGATATTTTATTCGAATGAGAGAAAAACGAAAGAAGGAAATTACTTCGGAGAAAATGTACAGATAAATAATTAAATTACAATTTCTTTACTGACTCCTTCCTTTAAGTAATTTCTGTAATATAGTCTGAGCAAAAGGTCCTCCATTTCCTGATCTACATTTCTTACTCAACTCTTCTCCAAGAAACACGTGTGTTTTCTACTAATTTACGTTTCCTTCGCTGTAAGTTCAGTTTGAATGTTAACAACCCAATATTACTTACAGAAAACCATTCGCTTTATTAGAAATGCCTTTCTTTCCAGGACTTTTAATTTTATCACCAAGCAAATACAATTTACGTACATGCTTCCTTATTGCTCCTGTCGTCCATGTATTGCAATGATGCGTGTCGTCTAGGCGCATTAAAGCGTCCTTCAGCAAACACCCTGCGGCGTCATGTTCATTATCCTAATGCATGTCTGTATTCTACATTTGTATGCATATTGATGACCCATTCATTTAGACCATACGTTCTACACTCAAATACACACACCCACACGCATGCACACGCACACACAAACACACAAATATACACACAGCTATTCAAACAAGTTCATTTTTGCGATTCAAGGCCCCAACTCGACGGGACAGCTGTTACTGAAATCGTTGCTGCGGTGTTCTTTCACTTTCTCCGGCTAGTTCTGCCTATCTTCGTTCATATTTTATCGCGATTATGTACCAGTATATAATATTAATTATGCAACGTAACGAAACAAGAGCAGTTGAATGTTTACGCTTACATAACTGTCGAATTAAAATAGAAAATTAGAAAACAAGAAAATTTAGAGCACAGTGCTAAGGAAATTGATTATTTCTGCATTGTTTTTATTCGCAATTTAATGTGCAATTATGATCGAAGTTAATTATAACTACGTTCATACGCGTATTTGTATTAATAGAATTTGCATACGCTAATCGATCGCCCAAAGGTATTCAAAGGTCGATCGTTGTTATGTATACTAACATAAAACTTCTTCAACTCACAATCGGTTCTTCTTTTCTTAGTTTGCACTTCGAACCGTGTTAAAACTATTTGTATAATATTAAATCCATCAATTTTTCAATTCGTCATCAATAAATCCAAGAGAAGTGAATTACATATTACGTTTTTCAAAAACATCGTCACTAAACCAAACTCGAATATCTATCGCATTCGTCTAATATGGATTTTAAATTAAACAAATGGAATCTTCGTCCAAATTCATGATCGATATACCACGTGCAATTACCTATCACAACTGTGGTAACAGCTTTTTAATTATATACATTATGGAATATTACAGCTTCCTTGAAATTTATTACCGATAAATCAAGTGAAAGCTCGTAACAAATACGCTCGTAATATCAACTCTCTAATTAAATAAATTATATCTTAAATCTTCATTCGGATTCGCTACGAATAAATCAACTAAAAGCACTTACCACATCGATGATACACAACAATTTCTAAATAAAATAAATTACGCAAATCATAAACCAAAGAAATCATAAACCTATTGTTACATCTCTTCAACCGATCTACCACCAGTTCCATCAGCATCCAAAAAATCAACCTTCGCCACTTATTCCAGCTAACAACTCTCCTTGCGTTACTTCACGCCCCCCACGCAACCCTCTGCGCATTCCCTCCTACCTGGAGGATTTATCGTCGCCCCGATTCCAGCGGCCGCGTGTCAATTAAAATATATGGACCAACCAGGTCCAAACAAACAACCACACCGTATATATTCAACCGTTACTCTACATTCATAAACGTCAAAGGCGCGAAACCGTCGATCGTCGCTCCGGGCGGCGAGCATGGTTGTTGTATGGTAGCCGCCCTCCGTCAACGAAGAAACGCGCAAAGAGCTGCACCAGAAGAAGATGGCTACGAAATTTTGACCAATCCGTACTAATTCGAATACATAGTTCGACAACGATAATTCAATAATCCGAGCTTTTTCCTAAGCTTAAGTGGGAAACGTTTCAAGGTGATGACGAATTGCAGCATGGCAAAGAGAAAAAGAAACATCTTTCATCTACACGTTATCCTACTTGTAAATCATTCTAACGGTTAAACAAAATTTTATCGAGTGATCCTTAAGGACTTAAATAATTAGATAGATAAATAATACATACTCTAATGAAGGATCCTTAAAGACTTCGAAACTATTGTACTTAAGCAATTTTATAGGTAAATAATATTCTAACGAAGAATCTCTACGGACTTAGAAGCTTAAAAAAAAAGGAAAATACGAGCCTGTCTCTGTCACACAGCGGTTTTCAAACAGTGTACTACACCGAGAGGATGCGGATCGCTCGACGACTTCCACTCGGAGCGACGAAGAAAACGCGCTGCATCGCGTTTCACGTGGTCCCTGCGGCGATGCGCCGCAGCGCATGCTGGTACACCGCGGAGAAAAGAAGAAGAAGACGAAGACGAAGAGTTGGAGGAGGCGGAAAAAGGTGGGGGAGGAGGTGGAAAGAGAAACCAGTCCCCTTGGCCTTACCTTCGTCCCCATCGACGTCGCAGGAACTCTCTGGCTCACAGGCTGAAAATAAATATCGCCACGACGACGAGAACCTTCTTTGCTTCTCGAGTTTCGTGGTTGATGGTACTTCGGCCAGGGTTCTTTAATACCCCCCCCCCCCCCCCCCCCCACCCCCCCCCGCCTCCTCCCCCCACGTTACACAGTCTCATATTTATTGGTGTTTATACGGGCGGAGGTTAACGTTACAGAGCTCGTGTAATGATTTATGCCGTGGAGGGCGAGCTGGAACTCGCGGAGACTCGAACACAAGCGACTACATCGGGGTGATGTTGCGGTTGATTTAAGCTCGCGCCATCCTTGTGGCAAGGGTTTTGTGTCGTCGTTGGTAATTAGTAATTAGACTTTTGCGGTCTGTCGTTTGTATGTCCGAGTAGTTAAAGCACGACTGTTACCACAGTAGTATGCCAGCCGCAGCTGAGGCATTGAGAAACCACATTGATCAACTCCATAGATCGAAAAGCTGGAAAAAGGGACGATGTTGCAAAAACTGTTTTCTTTTTTTAATTTATCTCGGAATTTGCATCGTTGTAAGAAAAGACCGATTGAAGATTAACTCGCTTAACTTAAAACACCAAACCAATATCGGGGAGAAGGATTTGTATACGTTGCAGCGTGTGGCCTTAGTACAATAAATCAATCTTACCTGTTAACCGTGAAGTCATATTTTAAGAACGTCAGTGGAACACAATCAGTCACGGGGTACACGATAAATACCAGAATCTTCAGCTGCGTGAGAAGTTAAAGAAACAAACAAGTATATGAAAACTGATAACATTAACTTATATCATTTGTATTAAATACAAAACACTAAATACAAAAGTTGCGTGAAACAATATTAACGTGAACTTTATTCGTTTCTAAATAACAAAAATTAATGTGAACGATCAAACACACCAAAAGATCGCCGAAATATTTTTTAACTTCGATAGATTCACAGTTATACACGCAGATAAATTTCTCGTGTAACGACGCTAACAGATATCCAGAAACAGTGAACTGTATCTTTACCATTTCCTCCTACGACTTCTGATAACACTCAACCTTAAACGGTTAAGTTGATTTCGCCCATAAATTCATTCGTATCTTGTTCACCACTTTCCAATATCTCCAAACGTATTTCTAAACTAACTTAGAACTGAATGAACAATCCATGATCCACTTGCATACTCTCGAAGCAACGACAATGTTAGTACCTTGTAAACCTTCCCTCGTTGCATTACCACCTACATAAACTCTATCTCTATAGCCTATTCCTCTCGTTTATTCTCTAGCTATTTCTCTTCAAAAGATAAAAACCAGTCTGTCACTACCACCACAATAGTGATAGTATTGGATTTAAATACGGACTAAAGAGAATTTTAAGTAGTACGAAGCGAAATTTGACAAATGCTCCGAATAAATACAATAGAACATTTTTCTAAACTCATCGAAAGATTGCTATTTATTAATTTTTTTTTGTTAAATATATATCTGGTTGTACTCAGAATTCTCAACGAATCCGCGTATCGTCATCCGAACCGGAAGGATTCCGCGCGGCGAACAGAGGAGAACTTTAGAACAAAGCGAGCAGAATCGCAGTGTGTACATAGGCTGGAAATGAGTCAGGGTTCTCTGTTCGCAAACCGCCGACCAGACCGACCATCCCTTCCACTTTTCTCATTCGTCGGACCACGGCGAGTTTGGTTTTCCCTCGGCCAACGGTGCTCGTTAAATATTGTTTCGCCGTTAATTGCCTTATTAATACATATGAAAATCGTTGTAGTGGCTCGGTAGCGCGTGTGGTAACGTTCGAAAACTTTCCGGGTCAACGGCTAGACCGAAAACAATGACCCGCTAGATCAGCGTTATCGTCGTCGGCGACCAACCGCGAGGATCAATAAATTAAATCGAGCCGCGTCGAGTACCGCTTGGAATCACGCGACCTCGTTAGAGGGAAAGTTCCGCGCTAATGTCAGCGTGTGCAGCGCTGTTTTGACTTCTAAATGGCGGCGTCCATCGTCGCGGTTTCAACGTCGGGGAAAAAGGATGATCGGAAACCACATACACACTCGCACGTGTCTGCGTATGACAAGTGGAATACGGGTGTACGTGTGTTTATGGGAGATTTGCTCGGACAGAAGCGTAGAGATTGTTAGTAGAAAATCTTCAAAATACCTGGTAGATATTATATTTAGAAGATGAAATGTATCTGCATTTAAGTTCTATTTTCTTAGTGTCCATAGAAATATACATATACATATTTGGATTCATGTCTGTGGTATAGTAATAAATTATATTTTCTAACTTTTATAGCAGAGAAATTCTGCCATTTATTACTGTCAATGTACTATATTCTAACAAAAGTATGCATTTATTTGGTTTTGAAGTTAAATATATATTTATATCATTCTGCTAAATATTTCAAAAGTTTCAAATAGCGTACATTAGTTGTATCTTTCGATAAAACCCGGCAAATTTATCCTTTTCAACTATTTCATATTAAAATACTCAACTAATTAAAAACATAACAAAAATCATCATCGTTCGTAGATAAAAAATAGTTCGCGTTTTAAAAAATAGTCGCCGCAGCAACTATTGCCGATTTCGGGAAAAGTCACATTTTCCTCGATAGTTTCTGGATTCGTACGATGGAAAGCCAATCGGTCGGAATTTAGAACGAGAGATAAGCGAGAGCACAGGGTAGGGTGGAAAAGAAGAAGAAAACGCTGATACCTCGCCGGAGAAAGCTGGCTGAAACGTGTTACCATTTGTTTATGTCGTGTTTTGGAATTCGTTTTTTCGATTTACTACGAAGTCTGTTGGCTACTGTTTTAGAGTTTCTGCTCGGGTACAGAATTCTGTCTGAAGAGATTTTGAAACAAAACGTTGGTACTAAGTTGAGTAATAAATTTGTTTTCCCTTCACTAGTGTATATATATGTCGGAAAATATTATGCAAATTATTTAAAGTATATTAAGATATACATATTTAATTTTCTGATGAAAGATATATTTATAGAGATATGAAATAAATACTTCTTGATTAAACAGACTACATAGGAAGGTAATAACACTTCTTGCGCACTTTTAAGGAAACGTGAATGAGCTTATTACACAACCTAATATTTGATAATTCCAGGAAAAGAGATTTTACTACTCTTGTGGTTTTTGTAACATAAAATTTCTTTTTAGCATGCTAGATGTATTAGTGTGCAAGATTACGTTACGTGGATTTTTAATTACAGACGGAAATGTGAGGCCGACGGAAAGGAGGCGAAGGCGGAGCTGGCACAACGCAATATGTTCCCTAGCGCTCAAATTAAAATGAGGTAAATAGAACCACGTTCAAGTTATACTCTTAAAGAGCAAAGCGTAATATACCGTAGAACATCGAGAAAATGATACGCCTCCGTGCAATTGAAATTCTTCGATCTTACGTAACATCTAACAATCGGTCGTAGAATGTAACGAGAATTACACGAACGCATAAATCTTTACAATGGAAACGATAATGTCTTCCTTCTCGGTAACTATTAATAAATCAATTAACTACAAGGTAGTTGCAAGCAATTGAACATTAGAGAAAAGCAACTATAAGAAATCATTTTAAAAGTCTATCGTATTCTATAAAGTCTAAATATCAAAAAATTCAAGCAATTAACTACTAGCTAGTTGCAAACTATTCATTAAAAACATTACATATTCTACAAAAACTAGAATTAATTTAATGCGAGTAATTAATATCCTACACCCTATATTCAAAAATTTTAAGACAGCGATTTTTTACCCTTAACCTTACCCTTTCCTAAATTATTGAGGCAACAATTTCGAAGCCTCGTAGAAGGAACACGGCCTGATGGTGGCTAATGTCGAAAGTATCTTTCTCAGATTGCTGTCGCCAAGCAGTTCGCCGGCCACGTCGCCCACAATGTCGAATTCTTCGTCGCCGACGCCACCGACACCGGCTGCACCAGCTTATAACCAGAAGATGACCGGAATACCCTGCGTGGCCGCCGCTTCCAGATACACGGCGCCGGTACACATCGACGTAGGTGGCACGATATACACGTCCTCGCTCGAAACTCTCACCAAGTAAGTACATACACTACTTGATCCTTGCGAGACTAGTGGTACAATGCATATACAATTGCGCTCTTTCGATCGTTTCTCAACTAAATCGCACTTCTCCATCGTTAAAAAAATTCTGAAATTTGAGAAACATATGAGACGATTTCGATAGATTTTGATTTGAAGATTCTGTCGCTCAAGATTTGTCTAAAATATTAAAAATATTTTTCTCGTTTGTTTTCGAGAACCACGAGAAGCTTAAACATCATTGTCCTTTGATATACAGAGAAATGTTCTGTCAAGCGTGAAGCAAAGGGATGAAGACTAGAATAATTTCGTGGAAAGTTCGCAGATCTCGATCCTCGAACGGATACGCTGCTGTCGTTCTAATATATTACGCGCTGAAAAGTGAAATCTGCGATAATGAATGCGAGATAGATATTTTTACGAACGATCGAGACGGTCGAGACGGCATTCCGATGGGAAAGTTGAAATCGACACTTGTGTGTCGTTAGCCATTAAAATATCGTGCTTAAGATAGCGAGATCTCGAAAATGGGTTAGTACCTCTCCATCGTGTTTGGAAATTTGTGCGATATTGTGCTTGAGACAGAGAATTTTCGAAAGTATGTAGACTAGTTGCTCCGCATCTTATTTGGAATTTTTACCGTTTCCAATTAAAAAATATCGTACTTAAACTAACGATCTATCGAAAATAAGTTAGCCCTTCTCTTTCATATTTCGAAATTTATTGTTTCGCAATAAATATCGTACATGAAATAAGCAAGCTCTCGAGAACATGTTATCTTTTATCCACCGTGTTTGGAGGGCTTTTATCGCTTGGGAATAAAATATTGTGCTTGAGATACTAAGGTCTCGATAATGTGAAATCTTCCCTATCGTATTTAGAACTTTATAATCTTAAAATATCGTTCTTAGAGAGAACGATTTTTCGAAAATAAATTACGTCTTCCGCATCCTATTTCAATTTTTATCCTTTTGAACTATTTACAAATATCACTGCGAATGCTAGGATGAAACTGGCGAATAAATTGTCTACATATATAAACCTCGGAAACCGAACATTTTGCATCAAAGCGGCTCCGCGTCCGCGCGAAAACCGTTTCCACAGTCCGAAGAATTCCGCCGCGAGAGAGTAGAAAGGGAGCGTGATGTCCGGATCGCGGAAACGTGACCATCGACAACGCTCCAGGATGTTCGTAGCAGGCAATATCTCAGGGAACATATCGCTCGCAATCAGGCACACCGTTACTATGCTCGACAGTGTCCAAAGGCTATTTGCGGTATACCCGTGTACTTTATGCATAAAAGAGACGTAACGTGAAAGCACAACCACACTTTGTACCGAGAAGAGACTTTAATCTCTTCGAACCATCCTCCCAATCCCTCGATTACAAAAATCTTCCTCGAGTCCAACACCTGAGAAATCAAACAATTCCATCGATGTTGAATTTCGCGAGATACCTGAGTATAACGGACGTGCAACACAGCTCTTTGGCGTCTTTTCATTAACTTTACTTCGTTGAGTGTATCAACCTACTGAATCTACACGCACGAGTACACAAACAGATCTCATCGATCGACAACGTGATAAATCACCAGTTCATCGGACTCGACGTTAATAAATTTCGATTTGAGTCGAGCATCGCGCCTTTCTTTAGTTCCTCTCACGGTGGTTACCTTTCGGATGGTAGCGTAACACGGTAGACCATAAAATGGCACCGCGATACAGTTACGTGCTCGTCCGACGATATTCTGCCGATGCTCGTTACGATCCACCGTCCGTAAGCTAACTAACCTGGACGTGGATGGATATCCGGTGCCTTGGCTAGGGTTAAGAGAATCATTAAGTCGTCCGCGCTGCATAGGATCCAGCGAAACCGAGCGAATTCATGGCAAAGTTAATTCTAATTGGCAAGCGAATGCCTACTATCGTTAACGGAATCATTAACCGAGTCGCTGGCGCTCGATTTTTCCTTCTTCGACCGCGATGAGCTTGCGAATGTTCATAAGAGAGCCTCGTTAAGCAAACTGTCTGGTTTGTTAATTTCATGAGATATGGTCCTCGCGATACCAACGAGGAAAATCGTGGATGTCGACTTTTTGGTAGCGATCCAGCAACGTGTAAGAACATGTGATCTTTATTAAATTAAAACTACAATCCTTATCACGGACATAACTCGACTCGTCATAACGCGATGGATTAAACAACATGGATCGTTTGCCGCCAGTTCGTATCAATTACGCGATAACACGGTTAATGAAGTATAGAAGATAAGAGGAGCAGACCAAAGAGACGAGATTCGAACGGATAAAACTGGATTTGACTCCTGTCGCGGTTGGTTTCGCGGTTGATCGAACCATCGTGACGTAGCTTGGCTTCGTTTTCGATCGATCAGCGGTCAGATTCGCATCGTTCGTTTGGATTTTAATCGGTGGGAACGCTGCAAGCGAAGGTAAACGACAGGCGAGGATAAGTGTCGCGACGTGACGCACAAGAATCGAGAGAAAAGAGCCGGAGAAGTGAGGCCAATCAGCCCGTGGATATATCGTAGAAAACCGCCTGGCAACCTCTCCGCCATCTCCTTCGACACGCTCCATTGCACCTTCCTCCTTCATTATACGCCGTCGACCTTATTGTTTTGTCGAAAGTATCGCCAGATTACCGTACGCTCGATCGTATCGCTATTAGAATAGGAACGCGACAGAATCGCGCGACAAGGTCTTTCGTGAGAATGATCCGATGGAAATATGCTAAAGGAATTTCTACTACCGTGTTACACGTTACTCTTTTCTTCTATTTCGTTTCTTTAAACACCTTGTATCGGTATTTTCTACTTTTACCACTTTATACGAGCAGAGCTTGCTCGACTCAATTTGTCTGCGAGGAATGTATCGGCCTAATTATGGAAATTATTGCATAAAGCAATTATTTACTGTTCAGTTTTGAGAGGAAGAGGAGAAATATACGAGAGAACTGATCCGACATAATATCCTCGTTTAGCGGGCCCCTATTTTCTTACGTGTTGTTTCATATGTGTTAAATTTGTATTACAGTTCGGAAGATTATAAAACATAATTGGACACGGCTACACATAGCTGAATATGGTTTCTTTTTGTTTATTTGCAATGACCGTGATTATAGCAATTTCTAATTAAGAAACGATCTGGTTAATAGAAAATACGATATTGAGGAAAGTGATTAGCGAATTATTAATTATATTTAACGCATACAGTAGATCGCCGTGTATTGGAAGGAAATTTTAGTTGGAGATCGGTTAGCTGGACTCATGCTAGAGCAATTCGTTTGTTTGAACGTGGAAGGAAAATCAGTGAACTTCTATTATATGAATTATTTATCCTTCGTCGAGTTCAGATAGATTAAATGAATAATGAATATACTCGTGAATGAATTTTATTCATAGCGGATAAAAATTCAAAATATGTACCTACTTAGTAAAATACAAAAGTTGTTTGATTGAAATAAAATTAACAAGAAGGAAATGAAAGCATCCTTTCTTTAGTCTTACAGATATAAGTTATTCACTTCCTGGTGTAACCATCGTATGCATTTTACATACGCTCGAAGCAAAAAAGAAGAACACAACAGCGAAAGGCAGTAAAAGTCGCGATCGTTCCAATGCATAGCGCATTGTATGATAAGTAAGTTACACCTTTCACCCATTAAACGCAGGGCAAATCGCGCTTAAAACATCTAACTCGATTTAATTCAACGCTGCAACGCGACTCGCTTGAAACATTTTAATGAGCGACTGCTATGTCGACATTAACTTGCAAGAAAAATACATAGTTAAAGATCATACGAACCAAGCTATTACAATATTTTTGTACAAAATTGACAAAAGCTACAAACTTGTAAATTAACATCGTATACATTTGAATTAAAAAATTTGTTCTGTGCGTTTCTTCCGAGAAATTTCCCTCATAGAAGAAAATTCAAAGAATATTACTTTCGAAGATAGATATCTCCTTTTGAAAAATAAAAATTCTCTATTTGATTGGAAGAAAAGATATCTAACGATAACAATCCCGCAGAAGTGATATTGAAACGGTGAAAAATAATCCGGTACCCCTGTGTTACTCGCAAAATTGATTTACGCCAGGTAAATTATCGTCGACACATAACGGAATCGCAGGAGATCGCATCGAAGATAGTCGTTTCCCAACCTGAGACACCTACAAGGATTTATACGCCACTCTTCGAGAAATGAACGACAATGGACAGCAACCATAATGATTGCGATGATGAATAGATAAGATTACGACCATGAGCAAGTTACGGGATAACCACTCGCAAACCCTCGCCTCGTTGAATATGGTTCCTAAATCAAGCTTTACTGAAACAGACGGAAAAAATGATTATATGTACACACAATTCCATATTATAGTCGGATATTGCAACAGAAAGTTACTCCTCTTGATGGCATCATAAATATCAAATGAAGCTTTATATTAATCATAATACTATGTTTAATGTCTACGGAAACAATTTAGGAATTCTTGAATGTACGATAATACCTTCAGAAATTTATAATGAATAGCATTGAGTTATTAGAGATTAAATCTATGGAATTGCTCTTATCTTCTATCGACTGTTTATTTATGAAGCGTTTAACTGAAAATGGAAAATCTCATATTTCTATAAAAGATTTCAGATAAATTTCTAGTATGGAGAATATTCGGAATCGAGATAGAAATCAATTGATGGAAATGATACGAAGACGTTGTGACGCCTGTTGGATTCTAGAGGAATCCTCTGGGATCCTCCTCTTTAGGATCCTTCACTAGTGATCTCTACGATTCAGGATTTTTGAAGTCACATGATTTTCTGAACCTTCAGAGTCCGTAGAAGTGTCAAGGTCCACGGAGGATTTAGGATTTCTAGAATTCCTACAATCTTCCAGGTATTCAGAATCTTTCGTGACTATGGAACCTCCCAAATCTATTATAGGTCATTGGTCTCCCATTCTCAATTGGTTGATCGTTCCAATTATTTCTAGAGTCTCAGAAATCTTCACACTCTAGCATCTTTCGCTTCTTTAGGATATTCAGAGTCTCCGGAGTCGTTGAGGTCTCCTGGATACATGTATTTTTAACTGTTCATTGAAATTAAAGAATGTATCTGTTAAAATGCATTTGAATAGTCGTTCGATCAATTTATAAATTCAATGAATTATTCTGCAGAATTAAACATTCCCTCCGTTGAATACAACAAGTTCGCAACAAAAAAACTACTTGTATATCCGTTTTTTATTTTATCATATTCATTTTTTCTACGCTGTTCTTATAAAAGCGATCCAGTCACGTAAGTATAAAAAGCCTTGTAAACTTGGAAATTTTATTTATTCTTCAACGATGAAACATCAATTGCAGCATAAAGTCAAAGGATTTATCCACTCTGAACAGAACTCAACGACGTCATCGTATTAACCACGTATTCAAGTCGTTCTATTCTAAAACTAATCCGCGGGGCCAGCATGATTTTCCGTCAGATATTTTCAGAAATTACGTAACCGCCGATCATTAGTTTGCGCTTCCGGTATCACGTAATCCCTAAAACATCGTCCATCATCCTGCCGGGCCGGAGAGTCCTGTTGAAGACTTAGCAAGGCCCTCGGGCTATCCCATAGAGATCCAGCTAGTCCTCGTTTCCTCGCCCTTCAGTCCAGCACGTGCAATTTGCCCAACTCTGACAAAGCGATCCTGTATTGGTCGAGACGTTTCGTTCATGCACACATACACACATGTGAACTCCTGAGTCCATTGTCGTTCGCATGCACCGAACGACGGCATATATTTTATGCACCTCTGGTACCAGCTTGTAACCGTGTAGTATTACCAAGCTCGAGTGACTCTTATTGTTAACTTTCCACGCTGGAACAAAGAATGTAAAACAAGTTTATAAGCCATTGATTGTAACAAAAGAAAAGTGAATTCTCGTTCGTGGAGCGGATACAAAAAAAGACAAATATATTTACGAAAGAGAGGAATGAGAAACGATTGTCGACAAAAGCAGAGTTTGCGAATCACGTGCTAGTATTACAAAGAACATTTATAGATAGTACAGAAAAAGAATTAAAAAAGAGAGGTATGTAGAAGGCTTTAAACTTTGATTAGACGAAGAAAGTTGTAATAAAGAGATTGTAGAATCTTCGGATCGTTGGTTCGCTTGAGATTTTGGACACTAATAGATTTTGTTATTTTATTTACAAATATTTTACGCTCCAAACTTGTTATAAAGTCAGATACTTAACATTTGTTGTAAAAAAGATTTGAGGCTTGCAGTATTCATTGAGAGCAACGAAAAATACTTAATCATACATAGTAGCAGTAATAGTAATAGTAGTAGTAGTAGTACTACTCACTTATGGAGACAGATTTTACATCGAATGAGTTGTTTTTGCGATTTACGTTGATTAAATATCCTTTAAATATCTGTCGTTTTAGCTAACAACTACAAACCCCTAAAATTAGATCCCTTTTTCCTTTGCAATTTACCATAAAATATCAAACAAACGCCAAAAGCGGTAGCTCCAGCTATCCAAACATTCACGTAGACGCAAGCAGAGTATCACAGCGAAAGTAATCAAGAAAAGGTAGATCAAGACAGCTTCAGGGGCCACGATTTGAGCAGCGTATTCACGCATCTACATAATCACGCTGGTATAAAGTCAGTCACGGTTGTTCACGTCGCACACACGCACATAAGAAGATTATAGTTGTGTGTGTATACCAAAAGCAGAGCAGGAATCTGAGTGATGTGAGCCGATCGTTTAGCGTTTTCCCATAGCGAGCGGATCTGACCCGGGATCGGACCTCGGCCGGTCGGTGGGCCCAAGAAATCGCCCCAGGTAATCACGGCGCTCGTCCTCCGCCCGTGGTACCGTTTCCTCCCCCGCACACCCACCCTTTCCAAGCCAGGATCCCCACGAACAACGCGCTCTTGGCCTTCTGGCACATACATCCTGCCCTTCTTTCCCCTTTTGTTCCTCGTCCGTACTTTCTCGCTTTTTTCACCTCTCAACACCAACCTCGCCTCTCCTATCCACCACCATCAGCTTCACCTTCGTTTCTTCTTCTCTTCTTCGTCATCTTGTTCATCTTCCAGCCTGGCCTCCTTTTCGCTACGTCAGCATCGTCCATTGTACGTTTTAATAAGGAAACGGAGTGGTCGTCTATGAAACGATCGTGTGTTTTATATCGTACGATGCACAGAAGAATCTTTGTTTTCCATCAAATCGAAATTTAGTAGAAATTTGAATCATAATTGGATTTTACCTTGGATCGTGATAACGACAGACGCTGCTGTCTCTCGTAACCCCGATAGAGTACCGATTTTGATCACTACGTATATCGTAAAACTTCATCGAAAATAAGGAGGTCCTTTAACTTTCTCGACCATCCGAACCTTATATGTCCTTAAACGGCATACTCGAAAATATTTCAGTGAACTTTTACAGAGTTTGTTACATATTCAAAATACACAGAAATCGCGCCAAACTCGAAAGACCTAAGTGTGACACCTTACAATTTCTAAAGAAATAATCTAAAAGCAACAATTCTGCCATAGCAGAATTTCTAGTACATACCCTCCCTTACGTTACAACTTGTTTACGACCAGCAGTCGGAACGCAAAAAAACGCTGCATTCGGTTCTACCTCCTTGACGAAAGATAGACGTTCGCTATAAAACTCATGGCGCGGCAACGAGCAACTAATATTCGATAATGTTCTTCTTTTTGAAACGGAGAATTTCCGACCCAGGATTCACAGAATTTTCATTTTCTCGGGCGAGCAACCTTCTCATCCTTCGGTCTCGACTTTCGCGGTACCGTCGAGAAGAACGAGACAGAGCGAGGCAGAGTAAAAGAGACGGAGGATCGTCTCTCGGCCCGTATACACGTCTATACGACGCTATCGTCGTACCTACCCCGCGGTATTTTCTCTTTCTCTCTTCCCCGCTGAAGTCAGATCGCCCACGGGCCTCCACCAGGCCGTCGTTATTATATGTTATCGCCGTGGAAGGTATGGGAACCGGCCTGAGGGGGCACCGGATACCTACGTCGGTATTTCCCCCTCGTTGTGCCATAACGCACCATCGAGGTACACGAAGAACGGAGCTCTCCAGCTCTTGTTCCCTTTCTATCTCTATCTCTCTCTCTCTTTCTCTCTCTCTTTCCACCTTTCTCCTCTCTTTCTTTCATCTCGCTCAACGTGCTCGTTCTCCCGGCGGCCTTCGTCTTTAGCGCGCTCTTCTTCCTCCTGTGTCCCTCTCTCGTCCTTTTTCCAGGGCACTCGTCTATTATATGCTAAATTACGACGACCTTCGGCCGCGCACGCAGAACGTACCGCCTCTGCTATTGAAAAGCGCATCGATGCCTCTCTCGATACCGGATGACACGATCACGCGTGGGGGTTGAAACAAATTCGAAAGTTGAGAAAGCTGGAGATCACAGGGTTATCTAAAATTGACCGGCTTCTTCATAACGCATGGGTGAAGGTTTGTTGTCTTTGATTAATTAGCGCGAATTGTCTTCGATTAATTTGATTAACTTCCACGAGAAACTGTGAAATTAATTATTAGATATATTTGAAGAGCACGCAAGAGGAACATGACAAGTCTATTCTAATGGTAATTTCTCGATCTTGAACAAGTTGTCTGGTTCACAAACGCAAGTTTTCTGAAAGTAGGTAATAAATTTACAAAGTTTCGTAAACGATCAAGTCATCTCTTCGAGTGAGTTTCTTCAATAAATGAATAAGTCCACGATCAATCTGTTTCGAATGAGAGTACTTACGATGAACAGCAGTTTCTTCTAGGTGGATGTATCTTTCAACTTTCAAGATGACTTTTATTTTTTCAAATCGAACAGTAGCTGCCTCTTTTTAGTTAGCCGCGTTATTTATATACTTACGTACTATTATACTGTTATATATATGAATTGACTGTACTTTAAATTTCCTCACATAAAAATTACCGTTCACTTTGCGAACAAATTTAATCGAGTTACTAAGAAAACAAAATGTTACCATGCCAATTAACACGAATAATCTAACAACAAACTTTCTCATGAACGATACATCGCAGCTGTAAAATATACGAGTTGACTATTATATCATTTGACTGAGATAAAATTCCCAGACACTCGATGCAACGCGTTGGAAAATGTCACCAGGCACTTTCTAAATCTGAGTCGCAAAAGGTGGCACGGTTGGACCGCAGCTATCGCATCCGCATCCGCATCCGCATCCGTATGCCTCTTCGATATACATACATTGGCGTGTTCCTGTTATCGTCACGCCTCTAGATCACCAGAACTCATTTCCTTAATCTCTCTTCCTTGTTCGTGTTTTATTTTCCTTTAACGAACCGTTCGTACCCAGCCACGTTATCCCGTTATCCCGATTCATCCCGCGTCCGACCTTTCTCCATCCTGGCCGATCCAGAAGGCATTCGTTCCAGCAGCTTTCACGAAAATGATAGCGGTTGTACGTCTGTTCGCCTCCGGCATAGTAGCCGCAATAAAGAGATGAAACTCGAAGCCGAGCGATGCTGATAATCGATCCGGTTGCCACGGGATTAAGCGATCGAAATCGCGCGCGTAATAAGCAACCCCCCGAAAAATATTTTAATAGTCGCGCCAATTTCGATCGTATCTTCGCTTTATTTTGTGACTTCATTGCGTCGATCGGATGATTCGAGTAAATTTTATCGATTCTCATCGATATTGGACTTTCTTTTAACAATCGAACAAATTTTCGTAGTACTCGTAATATGCAAATTCTGGCAGAATGTTGCAGCTGTTGGCCGTTTATCGATATACAGATATTCGGGTCAAAGCTTATGGTAAATGTTATGGCGGAAGATGTACCCAGAATCGTGTTTCAGAATTAAAGAGACGCCTCGCTGTTGCATCTGAGTTTACGACCGACTCGACAATGACAATTTCGACGTAGTTTTTTTACTGAAACCACCGCTTTTCATTCACATAACCGATGAGCCGTTTCTTTCAAAAATTTCCATTAGGTTTTCATTAATCCAATAAAATAATAACCGAACGCGCCGATACCCTTTAGTTAGCGGCACATTCGAGCCGCATAAATGACAAAATATGCATTTACGAGGTGACGTTAATCGATCCGGCTGCGTCGGTGATCGTCAATTAAAGCGAACCAAGGGAGGTGACTCGGTTAAAAAAATTGTTAGCCCGGAACAGCTGCGGCTCTCTTGGTCGCAACGCTACCGACATAACTCGGAGCGATTTTGGCAGGTGACCGGAATATCGGCACCT
>NT_176616.1:1500944-1561642 GCF_000188095.3 Bombus impatiens | reverse complement strand
CCTGCCTCGCCTCGACGAGACCTCTTCAATGCGAAAGTATAATTTATATGTCGCCGAGTACGAACAGCAGCGTACCCCCTTCGGTAAAATTGCTCGAGGATTTATCGAGTCAGTCGATCAGCGAGATTTAAAAACGAACAAAACAAAATACCGTAAGCGTGTAACAAGCTTACAAACGACATCGTTTTATTCGAGAAATTAAGGAACATGGCAACTTAGCAAACAGATTTTCGAATCCAGACCGCTCACGTGGGTGTCGAACGAATTTATCTCTTTACATTTAGCCTTCAATTCTTTGGACCATAGTAGGATAAAAAGTAGCCTATCTCTGTCCAGTACTTATGACGTACATGCACAGTGGGATGTTTTTCATCCCACTTTGAAATATTAAGATAATTCAAAGCACAGCGGTTTACAGCGGTTAACTGATTTCGTTTTGTCACAGATATGAATAACACTCGTTTAATAGGTGTACAGGAAAGAACATGTATTAATTCAGCCGGTACGTGTTCATAACTCATTCAGAGTGGTCGTAATTTTAAATAAAATGTCTGTGCAATTATAGTCTTTTTTTGTATTAAAATTCTGTACCCCGAAGAGTTAAGTTACAGGATGGGATAAAATATCGAATGTGCAAACTTTTTAATGAAGTATCATTAGATTAATAAATTATGGACGGATACATATAATGGTTAAAGGCGTCAATGCATCCCGTGCTCTGTAGAATCCAAGAATAGCTTTTAGAATAATGTCAATTGCGAATTTTCTTCCTTTAAAAAATTCTTTAGTGAAAAATCTATTGAAGTAAAGGAAAGTGCTATTACTGATGTTCATATTGTTAATTCTAGCGTGTGGTTCGGTACGCCTAGATACAGTTGGACAGATATTAATTCTGAATTAACAATACAAATTAGCATGAAATACGATATGTGTCTAGATATATACAATTGGACGAATGACTGTAAATTTTTGATCGGTAATGTATGTATTCGGCAAAATCTCACTGTTATAGACCATTGATATGCTTGAAATAAAAAAGATACATTCCATCTGTTTCACACCCTTTTACATAAATAACAAAGTATTTGTGAAACGTTCTTGCAGCAATAATCATTAGTTATGACACATAATACATTATATGTCATCTGTAGAAGACATTTATACCCAGAATATTCATCGCTTAAAGAGTTAATATAAGGAAAAGTTATCTTAAGCACCTTAACCGTAAATTATCGAGGAAAGATACTTTAAAAGCAGAATAAATATTCTTCTAACGTGTATCTTTCAGGTATCCCGAGTCAAGACTAGCAAAATTATTCAACGGCAGCATCCCCATCGTACTGGACTCCCTGAAGCAACATTACTTCATCGACAGGGATGGCGGCATGTTCAGACATATCCTAAATTTCATGAGAAACTCCCGTCTACTAATACCAGACAATTTCGCCGATCTGGATCTGCTTTTAGAAGAAGCACGATACTTCGATATTGCGCGTAAGAGAAACTCTCTCGTCTTATCTTTGATCGTCGTAGTCCTCTGATACGTAGTCCTTTAATTTCCATGCGATTAATTCTTTTCAAACGGTCCTTTCAACGCTCAATTACTCAACGGAGAGGCGTACCGTTAAATACGAACAAGAAGAAAGTATTCAAATTGACGAAAGAGCCGGTATTACTTAATCTCGTATAAAAATCTTTGCGGTTTGGACGGACAACTTCCTTTGGCTTCTGTAAGAAGGAGAAAAGGGGAACAAGAGATCATGGTTCACCAACGATAAATCATGTTATCTGCATGGCAGAATCTCTTCTCAGATCATTTTTCCTGCCATTAACCGCTAATACCAGCAGCGTTAAAAGATCGCATTATAATGCATTAAAACGGGTAATATCTTGATGAACGAGAGCCACGGCGAAAGCACATGGGACTCGTGAAATCCCAACGGCTCACGGTATCGTTCGATCACGATCACGTCTCCTTGTCTCCAGTGTGTGCGATCGAAAAAAAGGTAAACAGAAGCGCAGTAATATATTAATCAATATTCGAGAATTCGGTACAGAGGTAAAGAGAAAGGAGACAATATCTTTTCCGAAGATTCTTGCCCAATCCTACCACATTCAACATTGCACCTTAACGTATTATATCAAGTAGTTAAATAACGAGCGTGTTTGTTTCTGGTAAAACTGGTCTTGATCTTTATTACATTATTTCTTCTTCGAAAATCAGATGAAACGTGTTTCTATTACTGATAGACTGGGGATTTTTTATGTATTTATGGGAAATTTGAAAGTGCAATACGCAAAATATATAACATATATAATATATAAAAAATATATAACATCTAATGGATATATTACATCTAATGGATGAAAAAGATTCTTTATCTGTATCCCATTTTTCAATTATATTCGTAAAAATCTGAATTCGCATAAATATCTGCAGTCTGACTAGCAGTAATTGATAAAAGAAGAAATTGTCTATAAGAGAACAAAAGGAGTTCCGAACAAAAAGAGTTAAAAGACAATCTGCCAAAATAATAAATCGTATTCACGACACATCACTTTAAATATCTATCCACTTATCTTCCAAATTCCGAATGAACTCATCTCTACATTGTTTTTCCAGCTATGTGCAGGCAGCTGGAGCAAATGAAAAAGGAGCGTATAAAAAACGGTTCCACGACGACCACCACGATGTCTTCTTCGTCCCCGAGTCCACCGCCAACCAATCAACTAGGCAACCGTGGCACAGGATGCACAACGCTACCGTGTAACCGAGACTCTGACAAAATCCGCGCCAACGAAGGGAATTGTAACTTCGAGTGCGTGGCCCTTCACGTCAGCCCAGATCTGGGAGAACGAGTTATGCTGTCTGGCGGTCGCGCGTTACTGGACGAGGTGTTTCCGGAAACGACCCAGGCGGTAATCGACGCTCGATCTGGCGTTGCTTGGCACCAACAGGACGCTCGTCACGTTATCAGGTTCCCATTAAATGGTTACTGCAAACTGAACTCCGTGCAGGCCATCACCAGGCTTTTGAACGCGGGATTCCGCGTGGTAGCCAGCAATGGTGGCGGCGTGGAAGGACAACAATTCTCGGAGTACCTATTCGTTCGACAGGCTATCAACACTTGACGGAACACCGCTCATCAGCGGAAGACTAGCTCGAGGACGGTTCGTTGCCTTCAACGCGACCACGATCCCGAGTGAAACTGTCCAGGAGAACTCTTCAAGACTGCGTCACGAACGATGATGATCCGATTGTTCTGGCGGACGGAGCACCTTCGTGTCCGAGATGTTGCGCGAAGATAAGATATCGTAACTGTACGTTGATTCTTCGTTCGAGGGAATACGATGACCGTCGGTGATGGAACAGTTTGTACTTTCTTGTAATATAGCGGTTCCCCATGTTCTTTAGATCGACGAATTTTAATTCATTCTTTTATCCTTATTAAGGACCAACGTTGAGTTAACGCAACATTTATCGAATTCGCTTAGTATGTTACTTTTTTCACCACCAGATTTTGCGTTTAGATTCTACGATTTTATAAAATTTAAAGAAATGTAAGTATTTGTAATGTTATGATAAACTATTATTACTTAGTCCTTAATGAGTTAAATCGACCGATCTTGATTCTGACAATTGGATAGGCAGCCATGTAATCGTAAATTTCATTTCCTTTTGCGATTCTTGTATTCTGTGATATATATCGAGTTTCGGGGATTCCTTTCGTTGATAGATGTTTAATTATATGAACCACTATTGTGGTTCATAGCATTGAAAAATCTATTACCTGGGTAGAAAGAGACAATTATATATGTATAATTAGGTTTTGCAGGGTATGTATATTCTTGATAGAAGGTTTCGATTTTTGTCCAGATTTCCAACTACAGTTACGATAATGAATGACAAATGTAACGAGTATTTACACTTTTGTATCGAATTGATGAAATCGATGTTTAAATTTAATTTAATTACGCGAGGGAAGTCAAACAAGAACAGCCGTTGTATTCTTGGAAATCATTTGGAATAAAATCGAAGTTCATTTACATTGAATTTTATTCGATAATTCCGAACGTTTAATGAATCGAGTGCCTTGAGTTACTACGCGTCTTTACGTTACAGATGTTCGACTCTGCATAACGTTAATGAAATTACGACTGGTGCGGCGTGTAATTTATAATTATAAGAATTACCGTTAAAATCGTTTCAATTCTTTAAGAAAATCGGGCTAAGAAATATAATCTTCGCGGTTGTATATCGTCGAACGGTATCATCACGCACGCTCGTGACCCACTTATGCATATAAGTACGTCGGGTGTGCCGCTTCTTACTTTGCTCTTATTTAATAAGGTGTACCTATATGTATTTAAATGCCATATTAATTAATGTAAATACCGCGAATAAACGTGTATCTATATCGATATATAAATATATATATATATAAAAACTGCCGACATCTAGATGCGGAACATTCGACAACGAAATAATTCGCGTTGATCTCATCGACTCAAGCTGTGTTTCTAATTAAATAAATTAGACAGAAGCGACCTTCTACCACGAGAGAAACGAACGAATAAAATTAACAAAAGGAAAAAAGAAAAGAAAGAAAGTTCTTTGTATCGTTTCTTTTAATTCGAAGCTTCGCTAAAGTCTCGCGAGTTCTGATCCGCTTCACCGACTGTCCCGGTTATTAACGCGTTGAAAGAAGGAGAATAGTTTCTAATCTTCGATAAGACACTTGCTACGATAACTATCGTTTCGATTGATTTAATAAAATGTTTATTACTTGAAACCGTGGAAACGATGGTGCTTTATTTCGCGCGGGTCGCGAATAACTCATCACCCGAGTCACCGTCCCTTTCACCAATCGATGCATTAAATTTTAAAATTCACTAACGAAACGATTACGAGCGAAGCTGGATGTTATTTAAATGTCTGCTTATTTGAGAGATATATCCTCGCGATACGAGAGAGAAAAATTGTAACAGCGGCGAGGAGGACCGCTGGGTTCGGTCAGTTCTCGAGAGGAAAAATAAAATCTGACGGAGAAACCAAGCGGAATAAAACCATTAGTCGGACAATTCAGTTTTCGTAACGCTCCGGTATAAAAATTCGATAGGCTCTAAACTGGTTACGCGATATCTGCTTTCGACTTTTCCACCTGATTGTGAGCAACTCGAGCGTCCCACGCGCTGACCTTTCGCTCTGATGACTTTCAATCGATGCGATGACTTTTGAACGCCGCGGACAATAAAAAACAAAAAAAGAAGATGGCAGTAAAAAATTATTGCGTCGCCGGTTCGCGTTATTATTCGTTTTAGACACGGTGACTGGCCATATCATTTTACGAACCACCCAGCTTCCCAACGATCTAAAAGAAAACCTTCCCTGATAACTAGCGAAGGACAGAGACAATGGTAATAACCAGATTTATAAATCCACCTAACAATAGATCCCTCGTAGCGCTAGACAAAGAGAAAAAGAGGGCAGCGCATGGAGAAAGAACAAGAGGAAGAAGAAACGGAGGTGGAGAAGCAGGAGAGAGCAAAAGAGCTCGGAACAGCGTTGATCACGTAACCGCGGGAATAAGGGATAAAGCGTACAAACGTCATTGCCTCAGGCCCCGTTTCCATGGTTACCGTGAACTCAATATCCGCGATGCCTGGGGGTAGTACAGGCCGCGGGCTGTCATCCCTCGAACCTGCCGAGTAGAGAGCCCAACGCTCTGCTTCGACCCTCTCACCCAACTCTCTCTCATCCTATCTCTTTCTGTTCGCAGTTCTGTTTTCCTCCTTCCTTTATCTTTTCATCTATCCTACCTTATTGTTTCCGTCATTTTCTTTACAATCCCCTCTTTTTTCTACAACTCCTCCCCTTTTCTCTGCTCTGTATTTTCCCCTTCATTTTTCTACGTTCCTCTTTTGTCCTTTCTATAATCCTGTTCCCCTTTTTCCCCAAAACTCCACTTTTTTTTCATCCCTTTCCTCAGTTTCTTCTATATCTTTGTAACTACCACTCCTTTTTCTCTGTCCCTCGATTGCTCTCTCTCTCTCTCTCTCTCTCTCTCTCTCTCTCTCTCTCTCTCTCTCTCTCTCTCTCTCTCTCTCTCTCTCTCTCTCTCTCTCTCTCTCTCTCTCTCTCTCTCTCTCTCTCTCTCTCTCTCTCTCTCTCTCTCTCTCTCTCTCTCTCTCTCTCTCTCTCTCTCTCTCTCTCTCTCTCTCTCTCTCTCTCTCTCTCTCTCTCTCTCTCTCTCTCTCTCTCTCTCTCTCTCTCTCT
Organism: Bombus impatiens; assembly: GCF_000188095.3. Lineage (NCBI taxonomy): Eukaryota > Metazoa > Arthropoda > Insecta > Hymenoptera > Apidae > Bombus > Bombus impatiens. The sequence continues at coordinate 1,555,365 of NT_176616.1, read as the reverse complement.
CTCTCTCTCTCTCTCTCTCTCTCTCTCTCTCTCTCTCTCTCTCTCTCTCTCTCTCTCTCTCTCTCTCTCTCTCTCTCTCTCTCTCTCTCTCTCTCTCTCTCTCTCTCTCTCTCTCTCTCTCTCTCTCTCTCTCTCTCTCTCTCTCTCTCTCTCTCTCTCTCTCTCTCTCTCTCTCTCTCTCTCTCTCTCTCTCTCTCTCTCTCTCTCTCTCTCTCTCTCTCTCTCTCTCTCTCTCTCTCTCTCTCTCTCTCTCTCTCTCTCTCTCTCTCTCTCTCTCTCTCTCTCTCTCTCTCTCTCTCTCTCTCTCTCTCTCTCTCTCTCTCTCTCTCTCTCTCTCTCTCTCTCTCTCTCTCTCTCTCTCTCTCTCTCACCTCTCCTCTTCATGCTACCTATTGCACATTTTACCCCAACGTTCTCCGTCTCTGTCGAGCAACGGCTTGATTATATTCCATTTCTGGATCGCCTCGGGGCCGCCTCAGTCCCAGGTCCTTCAATACACGACACGAGGCGAAGTAGCCTTTGGCGTCAACATGGAAGACGGGCTTGAAATTCGAGAATACGCCGGGACGCAACGCTACCCATTGTCTGCATGAAGGCTGAACGAGCGATATTTTTCACGATATCAATCCTCCGCTAACCACGATAACCGCAATTCCATGAAATCGTGATATGTTTTTAATCTGTCATCCCAAGCTACTTCGGTATATTTTCTTCTGTTTTTTTTACATTTTACTCATTTACTTCCTGTAAGGGTATTCTTTTACTTTCTAATATCTTGTTGTATGATTAGCGTAAATTTTATGTACTTAAATAACGACGATAATTAAAGTACATATATATATATAGTTACGAAGAAGAAATTATGGTCGCGACAACATCAAAGACACGAAGCAAATGTGCAAATGGTCGACCATTTGGCAGTTTCTTTAAATGGAATCTTGTACCGAACATTGCCTGAGATGATAGTCCAGCGATACATAATCACAATCTGATAACTTTTAACACGCTTATATTACATAATTGACTTTCTGCCACATGTGTTTTATTTTACGAACAAAGATAAATATCTTACATAAGTCATTCAATGGTTACTGAAATTTTGCCGATGGATTGTTTAATTGAACTTAAAAAAAACATTTACTACATAAATACATCCATCAAAAAAATGTATCATAAATACAAATGAATATATTAAAACAAAAATGGTACAATAAAAATGATATTTACTCGATTATACTTCCAGTATCTTAATCGTTTAATGTTGTAAATACATTAACAGCCCGAAACTTTATGAACTTATAATTTCACGGAAGCTATACTTACAAGCCGAACTATAACAAGGAAGAACAGAATTTTATTCCTTTTCGAAAAAACTCAACGTACCCCGTATAAAGATCATTTTCCTTTCTTACATGACAAAAAAAAAACAATTAGAAGCCTAAGAATAAAAAATTCGGGCTATTCTTTGGTGAAACTTATTCTTGTGTTTTATTATCTCTCGGTTACGATTTATCCAATTACAATTTGTAAAAATATCATACTGTACCAAAACTGCTATGTACCTTTAGTATTTTTTTTTGTTTCTTTACATTCCTCTATTTATATATTTATATTAATAATTCCACCTAGTGGCAGTTAGGAGAACATTATAATATAACTAACTTCGGAAATTTGCGTTTTTTTTCATCGAGCTCGTAAAAAATGATGCAATCATTCTAAAGAGGAACACGCAGCTAAGTAAAAATTTCTTACACTGTGAAGTGCGCGGCAAAAAGTATGGTACAAGTAATTGTATGTGCGCCTTTTCCGATAAAAGTATATAGCTACTAAAAAACGAATTATTTACATGTTATTACTCGAATAATGTTGCTTCAACGATCTGTTTTGTTTTTTTTTCTTTTTTTTTAATTATAAGCTCTCTCTCTCTCGCTCGCTCGCTCGCTCTCGCAATGAAAAACTTATATCAATTGCTATTATATATATTTATATATAAAAAGGCAATCATTTCTTGGTGCACGCAATAACAAATAGAATTATGTAGCTGAGATCAATATTGCAATCATATATCCTTGCACCCATTACGCTTTAAATAATTTTTTCCTCTTTTCTTTTTCTTTCCTCTTTTGTACTGATCCACCTCATAATTAATCAGCGCTATGGATAGTCAAAGTTAATAGTTCAGTTTAACTTAACATCTTTTACGCAATTCATCAGTCTTGTGCGCGTATTATATTTTAAATCGATATTGAACCGTTGAAGCATAACGTTTCACGTAATTGTAACTGAAATGTTACGTTAGACTCGCTTTTATTCTCCCGTTATTTACACTAGAAGACTCACAGGTGTACGTGCCTTTGCAATATATTTTACTTTTCTTTCTTTTCGAATGCCTATCAGGAAGTGTTATCGTGCATTCCAAAAAATGTGGAAGCACGAAAATCATCGAGCAATTACAGTTAATCCAGATTATCAGGATACTTTAGACTTCTTCTTTTTATTATAATTCCTATTTGTACTCGGATAATCTGAAATAACCATCTCACGCGATTTGCTAAAAAAAAATAAATAGTATACCTCGTATTGTATCATTCTGTAACTCCAAACTACAGCAGTACAATAGAAAAACTTCTATTATTGCCTCAACAAACTTATATCAAATTTATATTACAGCTTATAAAAATCGATGATTTCTGGTATCGGCATCAGTGTATAGTATTTATGTTTATATTTAAGACAAGAATTCACTATCTATGTTCCATACGTAAATCTGCAAAAATGAACATGAATCATTCAAGATTAAAAACCTTTTTATAACGAAGGTTACCATGGAAAATCTAAACTGATATTATACTAAAAATCAAATCTGTACGTAATAAATGATACATGCATATATGCATACATGTATGTATTGATGGTTCTGCATATGAGACATATACAATGATTTCCTTTTTTTATCTTTTTTTAATGTTGCACAAGAATCTATTTCGGACACGTGTAGTGTAAGACGCTCATGTGATGAGCAAGTTAGGAAAGATTGATATCTTTCTAAATATTCTGTTCGATAATAGGCACACGTACATCTGCAGCAAATTCTTTTACATTATAAATCAGGTACACGCTTTTTTTTCAATCGATTATATAAAGCATATTTTTCTCTGAAGATTAGCAAAAACTGTACTAATTCCGAAGAGGAAATATAAATGATTAAATTAACATCAATCGAAGAAATATCCGTAATTCTTACTTTTGTAAATATTTCTTTAATAAAAAACGTAACAGCTAATTCTTTTATAAACACTGAAAATGTAGATTACAACATAATATACTGATAACAATTCCATCTTATTGTGGAGAGTAGCTATATTCTGTTGTACCAACATTGAAATTATCACTATTTAGTATTTTATACGTAAGGTATTGTACAAATTATTCCATACTTTTTGGACAGTGTGCTCACAGTATGTTATTACATTACAGATTGCAAAAATACGATTTATTATGTTAACAAAACACGCACTCTTTATACTGTCGCTACAGTGTCCAAAAGTATAGGTCAAGTGTTACAATATAGTAGGCATATACATAAATGACAATATACACACATTCATTCGGCATACATTCACCATATAACAATACTTATATATGGCCACACAACATCCTTTCCATAAAGAGACTATCCAAGACTGATCATCAGGCATGTGCTTATACACATTGCTCTTTCCAATGATGCAATTTTGTGTTGAAAAATAAAGAACAATCTATTATATTACATTTAAAAAATCTTCAGTCATTTACAAATAGGGAAGCCTATCGACACGGTAGAAATAATCTTATCTTGGATGTATATGGAATCCCGACGTGATTCGTAATGAATTTCATTGTATGTAACTTATGAAACACTGTACAATGCAACGCACACTAACGTCACATGATTCGTCAAGGTCCATTGAGGCCAGCTCACACAAGACCATGTAGATAGAGCGCCAGATATCGGGCGGGTCACTTAAGTTCCTGCCCTTTATAGAACATCACTTCAAGTATGATTTATAGAGCATTGTGCTCCTACACGTTTCTTTTTCTTGTTCAAGAAGGAACAATAAGTCTCTGAAATTCACTTTCTTTAAACGTGGTTTCATTGGCATTTGTCTGTTAATCCCAGTCGCTGAAGCGTTCAAACCAGAATTACTGCCAGGGCTATTGACAGACACCCCTATGTCAAGTCTAGGCTTCTTACGTGGACCGATTGCTCTCAAAGCTGTCAAGTTTGCTTCCCTTTGCCTTAATTCCTCCATTTCTGCACGTTGCATCTATATGAAATTTCAGATGCTAATTAATTCTTCTTACGCTATATTTTTTTCTAAATTTATATATTTGTGAAAGTACCTCTTTAGCTTTTGCCTTTAACTTGGCTTGTTCTGGATCCTCAGTTTTTGCGCGACTTTTTGCCGCACGTAAAAGTATTTCTCTTTCTTGTTCTTCATGTCTTCTACGTTCCACTTTATCCAAATCTTCTAAAAATTTTAATTGTGCCCTAACATCCTGTGTTACTTCGTAACGTGGGTCCACCTGTAACCATTATACATTATTTATGCTAGAAATACTCAATTTGATTAACAATTATGATATAAAATTGAATCCTCATTCAATTTATTATAATCTGTGAACTTCACCTTTATCAAATCAGCTCTATGTTCTGCTATCACTGCTAATTTTTCTACTAAATTTTTTAACCTTTCTTGTACAGCATGAGATATTAACGCCGCAACTTCTTGATTAGGTTCTTCTAATCCATAACTGGAAACTAAAGAATAAGTTTATATCATATCTGTGTCACATATGTTATATATACTATGTCGCGTATTCACATCGAACAATTGACAGAGGTAACTACCGATTTGTTTTATTCTTTGCTGTAATGGTGTCATATGTAAGAATACTTCATCTTTACAGGATCTGATTTGTGTTCCAACAAATTCTGTAGAACCAAGAATCCTTTGCGATTCTTCGGCGAGATTAACACCACCCATAGCTGCGACATCATTGATATCGTCATCTCCCCTATTTAACCAAAATAAGCGTATATATATAATGAATAAACATTACAAAACAATATGACAAACAACAAAATATCGTTGCTTACGTGTATCCTGCAGACGAAAATGTCTTTTTTTCTTTTTCTTTAGTAACTGGCTTTGGAACAAAAGAAGGCACTATGGCTTTATTAACAGTAGTGGCTGTGTTGACTGTTTTGCCTTGCGTTATGGTTGGAACTGTTTTAACAACAGTTGTAATAGGTGGTTTTTGAATTGTAGGCACAGTAGGTCGTATCCCAGTTATCGCCGCCGTTGATTTCACAGTATATGGTGCAGGACTACGAACTGCTGTTGTGACAGGTCGTATCTAAAACAATAAGTACTTTATAATTTACTTCAATCTAATATTGAGGAATCTAATCTAATTTTAACATATAAATGGCCAGTTGAGTTTTTCGGATCGTACCTACACAGACAGCGGACGACATTTGGATACAAATACATGAAAATATAATTTTTATATATTGCTTGTTTTGAATATATATATATGGTTTATATTTATATAATATAGTTTTGAATATATATTTATTTTAGAATCTATTTTTTCGTCATCCTCTAAATGTGTAATGATATCCAACTAGTCATTTACATAAGTCTAAAAAAAAGACAACAAATAAAAAGATATTTTATAAAAATGGATAATCGTAAGCAAGTAGTACACCAATCATTAACAACCAAGAATCAGAGCATTAATTTGTCTCTATTATGGAAATTAAATTACATAGCTTATATATACAGCAATATATTTACAATTCAAATAATATATTCTAATGTAACAAAATTAAACCTCTTCTTATATCTTACCAGCCTTTGTTGAACTGGCTGAGCAGGTCGTGGGACTGTAGTTGTAGCTGCAGGTAGTGGAGCCATTACTCTTACTTGTGTAGTTGGAGTAACTGCAGTTACAGGAATTGTTGCAGCTGTCACAGCAACAGTTGGTCTAAGCTGATTCTGCTACATTATATTATAAAATACATTAATATTAAGCAAATAGTATAACCAAATTGAGAATTGCTATCAATTACTTTCAATAACAAATTCATCAATATACTGTACATAATAATACACTAATCTATTGATAGATACATCAGAAAATTATTTTTGAGATTATACTAATTATACTCTTTGGTTTCTTCTACTTTTCAGTTCAACTTTGTCTGATAAAATTTTAATATCTCTTTTTTACATTTGAACAAAATTTTTAAACATAAAACTACTTTCCAAGTTTAATTTATAAATAACCTGCCATAAAAAGACTTTGGATGTTAAAGATCATCTTTTATCGCCTTTTTTTTCAGAAACTGCAAAATACATGTCTTGTACAAATCTCAACAACAATCTCTCTCAGTGATACGACTTAAAACTCTGAAATATCAACATAGATCAGTGCTGTCCATGAAGGAATCTTACGCGATTTTTTATTCGTCTTCACACGTTATCGCTATAAAAGGAAGAAAGTTTAGAAAGATATCAACAAGTCTGACATATGATTTTCTTCTTTTCTTATTTGAGTCTAAAAGCAGAAGGCAATATACGAGAATGGGAAGAATCCACTTTATTCGCAAGTAGTACTTATACAGCACTGATATACACATATAAATGTAGACACAAGATAACATTATATGTAAACTATGTGTTTATAATCTGTACACACTATTCATGAACAATTTCTACGAACTGTTTGTAAATTTATACGAGACTTTACCTGTGTTACTACAGGAGTGGTAGATGTTACGGGAAAAACAACATTGGCTGGAGGGGGTTTTATTCCCTCTATGACCAATTCTTTTGTAACAAGAGATTGACGTAAAAGTGGCAAACTTTTCTTGAGAAATCCAATCAGACATGGTTGTGGTGATGCATTTAATAATCGTTCAAGCCTATCACAGAACTCTTCAGGTTCAACTTTAGTATCAATTAACTCTTGTATTAAAGTCCGAACATTTCGCTCCACCGCTTTAGGTTCTCGACTAGACAACTCTAACAAGTTTGCTAAAAATTTACGGCACTTTTCTTTGGTATTATCTGTAGTTGGACGCTATAATTAAAAAAAGACAGCGTAACCAACTTAATATACTATAAGCAAAATTATTGTTACATTTAACAACTAATATACACATTTCTTTTTAGTAATTGCATGTAATACATACTGGTGTAGATGTCTGAACTGTTTGAACAGTAGTAACAGGTGGAGTAGGAGTACTTGAAGCAGCAGCAGTTACTGTTGATGGAGTTGTAGTTGCTGTTGTAATAGTTGCAGCCACAGTCTGTACAAATAAACGGATACTATAAGATTTTCTATATTTAAAATTAAACAAAGAAAATAAACTTTTATTTGATAATTCTACGTTTAAAAAATTAATAAATATATACACTTTTCTTTAAATGATATTTATGAATTTGTAACTTCTGTAAAATTCTATATGAATTACAAAACTGCAATGTCATTCAAAAGTATTTAGAAGCATTTTGCAGCATTGCTAAAAATAAAATATAAACAGCAAATTTATGATATGAATAATAATTTTATATATAGAACATGCTTTTATATTTAAGTTTATAAAAATGTTCGTAGCACATTTTCCTTTTTCTATTTCTACAATTATAATCTACATATGTCCTCTATATGCATGCTGAACTTCTGATTCTTCAAACACAAAATCTACATTTTTATGATTTTCTCAATTATTTTTATTATTTTAAGAAATCAGATGTCAATAGATACATATATTGTGATTTGATACAATAAGTTTAATGGTATTATGTATTAAAGACGCACTTGTACCTTGTACAGACTCGTAATTTGTTTTACTATATTATTCTTTAATTGCTTTTTATTAAGCTGTACATAATATACTTGATTTTATTTTACATACATAAGTACTGTACATGTTTGTAGAAGAAATATTTTATAAGGAACTAATAAATGCATCAACTTAATAAAATATAATTTTTTATATATGAAATTCTAGCAGAAAATTAATACATGAAGAATCAAGAATGTTAACTTCATATTTATCTTTTTCAACTAATAATATAATAATAATAATTTTTAAATTACCTTGAATATAAATTACTATGATTTGGAAATAATTTCTAAAGTTGTGTAAATATGAATTTCATTTCAATGAAAATAAAAAATTTATATAAATATGAAGAAAGTGTCATTGTTCTATTATAAATAATTGCAATAAATATATAAATGTCTTTACTTTCCAAAATTTCAAAAATGAGTTACTCTATGATACCCTTAACCAATATAACATGCAATATCTATACGAATGATAATAGCATTGAATTTAATAAAATAATTGCATATTTAAAAAATGTAGAAAGTCTGTCTACAATAAAGAGGCATCCCAGCAAATAAGCCAATACAAAAATAAAACTTTCTGTATACTACATAAAACTTCTGTTTTATGACAATTGGATATTTTTATAAATCCTTAAATCAATAATATAATATGTAGATATAAATTCTTTCTTTGCATATATCAAAGTGATATTTGTACACCTAATTATATTTTAAAGAAAACTTCATATGATTGAAATAACACAAAGATAGAATGAAAGAATATAAACATAATACATAGCCTTACCAATAACACCATTCCAACTAATGGCACAAACTAAAAATCTACTACTGCACTACATCGAGTCTTGTAAGAGGTATAAGAGTGCGTCACCTGAATAGATTTTCTTAACGTGGCGAGTGGTGGGCCAGTGAACTGTGTGTTCAGCCTACTTACAGCCGGCACTGAGGCTAAGCGATAGGTAGTGCCCGGAGATGGTGCAGCAACCACTGCATTTCCTGCTATACTATTTGGTGTAACTGTAGTACCACCAGGTGTACCTGCTGTTGGAGCTGGCCCTACCCTTAGTAATTGAAACTGTCCAGTTTCTGTTTTTAATAGTATATGACCCTGAGTTCCAGGTTGAAGACCATGTAATGTTTGCAATGTTATCTAAAAAAAATTTTTTTTTATTTTAAAACAATTAAAACAGTAAGGACATTAACGCACACATAATAGAAGCCAAAATTTATAAAAAAATATTTTTCGATACAATATCACAGATTATTCTTGATAATAAAATAATAAAATCAAAATTGGTTTATAAACTACAAATATCTTACCCCTGGACCTCCAGGTCTTGTTCCAAGCATGTGTGGACCAATCACTACTCTAGATGCAACTTGCTTGCCTGCTTGTTGTCCTGTCACCGGTGTGGCAGGACGCATTGCATTAACATTAAGAATTTGCACATTGCTAGGTACTATCGTAGATGTAACTCCAGCTTTACCCTGTAGTGCTGTGCTGACTGTGCCAGCCACAGAAACAGGAACAGACATTGGAACAGAAACCATGCCACTTTGTGCTACACTAGTCTTTATCACCAAAGCTGTACCTGTCGGCTTATTTACACTAGCAACTGTTTGACTGCCTGTTTCACTGACAGAACCAACATTAGAAACATTTGATGCTGTCTGTAACACTGCCGGTGAAGTTATTCCCAAAGTACCATTGGCCAATTGTCCAACAGTTTGTGCAGGAAAAGAAAGTTTGTTATTTGCATTAGCTACCCCTGTGGTTGCAATTACTTGACCAACAGTAGGATAAATTATTTTGACAGGTTCATGTGTTTTGGTAAGGCTTGGTATATTTGTCGTTTGATTGCTGGTCACTTGGTTTGTAGTAGCTTGATTGATATAAGCAGCAGGGGGGACTGCTGACTGTGTATGCTGTTGCTGCTGTTGCTGCTGTTGTGTAGTAACCTGTGGCGCCACTGTGTTTGAGGTAACCACGTTTACAGGGAGAAGAGTACTCGTGGTAATAGACTTCGTGACTTCTTGATTCATCAGACTATTTACTGTAGTAGCACCGCCACCGTTTGAAACCCCATGTTTCTGTGGTTGTACCGCGGTGATGGTGCCCCCGTTGGAAATACCACTGTTCACCTGATGATTCTGCTGGCTGACTGATGCAGAACTTACTTGGTGACCAGATACAGCTGGCGTAGATGTTACCAGTTGTGTTTCAAGGGAGCCCACTATCGCGTTCACTGCAGATTCATCGACGTCCGTGCTCAGAGCTTCCTCCAGAAACTTAGCTGACGCCATTTTCTTCCAAGCTCCAACTGTAAACTGATCTACGCATGCGCCTGTCGCAAATTGTTCCCATGGTGCATTGCCCCCCCCACCATGGCTGAAAATTATACGCGGCCTTTCTTCTGTTTACTTTCCACCAATCTCAAATTCATCGATGTTTCTCACCATTGTGAAAAATTCTATCAATCTTTTCCTAACTCAGCCACGAATTACCATGTTCTTTACTTCTTCTACATCGGAAAAGCAATTATCGCCATATTACATGCAACGTCGATCATTTATGTTATGGCTGTCAATACACGGCATGCAAACACGTCACCCGCCAAAATGGCTATCTTCGAAACTATAAAATAGTACACGGCTCGCATTTTTAACAACATTATATTGATATATAAATCGAAAAATTATAAACATGTATAAAAATTTTCAATCCCTGAGAGCTCTGTACATTTACTTCCTTTAAGGATGCTGTTACTGTTAGTAACAGTTGCCTTAAACAATATGTGTTCCATAATCAATCATTTCATAAGCATCTATATCCTTTTCGCGTTCCGCAAACTTTCTCAATTAAAACACATCAAAATTGTAAATAAGACTGAACGATTTGCGCTGAAGACGATTCTAACGCCCTCTGACAATGAAGAATTAAAATTTAATTGCTACCTCAATTTTTGGCGGTACAATCTATCTTGTATTATTTAATGTAGCAATGAATTGTAGAATAAATCCCTCCAAAAAGTTAGTATTTGGAACAGAGAACTTGATATGATTATTTCTTTTATACCTTTTTACGCAATTCCCTGTTCTCACAGTATGTATTGTAAATTATTTATAATTTTCTGTAATACATCTGCAATAATCTGCATAAAAAATTATGCGGATATAACCATTAACAGCGAAAAATATGACATTTCTTAAATATCTTATCCTAATCCTAAGAAAAGATCCTTATAACACCTTTATAGTTTCATACTTTATTTAACATTTTATCAGATATATCTAAATATCTGCAGATTAATTTACAATAAATTTATATAAAATGTCATAGTCCAAATATTATCAATAAGGTAACGTACGTACTAAATTGCTACATGAAGACATAAATACAAACAGAATTTAATTGTTCGAAATTTGTACAAATGTACATCTGTATTTCGGACGATAAGAATATATAATTGAATACATTTGAAATATCACTGATACATCGTATTGTACAAAAAGAAAGATTTCTTTATGGCGATGGTGACCAATGGGGCCAAGTTTGGATGACACTATATAATGCATCTCCCGGACTTGAAGTCCGAAAGACTTGTCGGTGTCCTAATAATTTATAATCCGGCGCAATTTTACCATTTTCAATGCCCAATTCGATAAATCGTTGCGCAGCATACAGTTGACTTTTAGGTGGTATTACGGTGTTGAACGTTCTGATAAAAGAAATACCTATGCTAATATTATTGAATCCAAAGGAATGAACGCCCATAAAATCTCAACTGCGACCAACGTATACGTATCCATCGCCACCAACAAGAAAGTTATAAGCGATATCCGACCATTGTTTAGATTCTATGTGAAATGTTTGTATATATCGAACGTGATATGCACATTCTGCTTCTGTTCTACAAATTTCAGTTGCCGTATGACTAATAATCACGTATGGTACTGGAAGTTTCATCTTTGTTAAAGCTGTCGTAGGTGGCTGAGCACCCCATTCATTTTGTTGAATGAAACGAACATTTTTTACTTTATCTGTAATTTAACCAATATAATTTAGTTACAAACAACTCGTTGACAAGCAACAAATATATTAATTCTTCAGACATTTCCAATTATCGTTAAACTACTAATTGATTGACAAGTATAACAAAAATTAACGAAATATAATGATTAAGAAAGTTATGAATATTACCTCCGAGCCCAGAATCTGGAATTTGCGGAAAATCTACAGATGTTGTAGTACTAGAATTACGCGCGAGGTATTTATTCGTAATGAGAATGATAATTCCAGGAAGGCAAGATACTAAAACCAAAATTGCTGCGCATCCAACGCCCCACAACCATTTTTTTACTAAAATAACATAAAAGTATTATTAGACGAAAAAATCATTACATTACTAATATTATTACTAATATATTTATACAGATAATTTTGATAATATTTAGTTTATACGTTTTAATCCTTCCTTAAAAATTTCTTACATCTGTCATCAGCGTTTTTGTTTTAATTTCATAGCACTCATTGATCTTGTTCAACCTATGTCAGAATAAACATATTTTTAAATAAAATGAAAATATAAAAATGCAAATACCGTGCGAATTAAAAATTGCATATTATATATATTAACATCAATTAAGATTATGTCTAGTATAAGCTGCACATACCTTTTTATTCTGGCATAATAAGAAGTACGCACCTTTGATTTTTTCATTATTTTGTTAGCGTAATGACAGAAACGATACGGTTTTAAACCCAAAGTACAATGATAGAACTAGATCGAAGTACTTATATACTGTGTAGAAAAAAATATGGTCTGCGAAATCGTTCGTAGCTGTCTGCAAATTCTTGGAATTCCCCCGTGTTTTATCAATTTCCTAACGCAGATTTTAAAATATCATTATTTTCTGTCGTTTGTATCATACCCATTTAATAACTGTGCAATGATAAAATTGCATAATTAACCGCTTGGCCTACACGCTATCTGCCCATCGCGCGAGCCATAATAAGCAAGAAGTTCGGTCGCGCGCCGTGCCATTCATCTGTTTAGCCGTGTGCCCGAACTGGCGCAAGATGTATACCTCTTATGACATGTATATTTAGGGGCTACAAAGGGAATTGTGAAATAATAAACAACGTTTGAGGACAAATAGTGTTTTTGGATTCGTGGTTTTCGCTTATGGCACAAATCCCGTGCCACGAGTCTCGCTCGTGATTATAGGCCAAGGGATTAACAACAAGAGATCTACGCATTTACTTACTTTCCACCAATCTCAAATTCATCGATGTTTCTCACCATTGTGAAAAATTCTATCAATCTTTTCCTAACTCAGCCACGAATTACCATGTTCTTTACTTCTTCTACATCGGAAAAGCAATTATCGCCATATTACATGCAACGTCGATCATTTATGTTATGGCTGTCAATACACGGCATGCAAACACGTCACCCGCCAAAATGGCTATCTTCGAAACTATAAAATAGTATACGGCTCGCATTTTTAACAACATCGAAGTACTTATATACTGTGTAGAAAAAAATATGGTCTGCGAAATCGTTCGTAGCTGTCTGCAAATTCTTGGAATTCCCCCGTGTTTTATCAATTTCCTAACGCAGATTTTAAAATATCATTATTTTCTGTCGTTTGTATCATACCCATTTAATAACTGTGCAATGATAAAATTGCATAATTAACCGCTTGGCCTACACGCTATCTGCCCATCGCGCGAGCCATAATAAGCAAGAAGTTCGGTCGCGCGCCGTGCCATTCATCTGTTTAGCCGTGTGCCCGAACTGGCGCAAGATGTATACCTCTTATGACATGTATATTTAGGGGCTACAAAGGGAATTGTGAAATAATAAACAACGTTTGAGGACAAATAGTGTTTTTGGATTCGTGGTTTTCGCTTATGGCACAAATCCCGTGCCACGAGTCTCGCTCGTGATTATAGGCCAAGGGATTAACAACAAGAGATCTACGCATTTACTTACTTTCCACCAATCTCAAATTCATCGATGTTTCTCACCATTGTGAAAAATTCTATCAATCTTTTCCTAACTCAGCCACGAATTACCATGTTCTTTACTTCTTCTACATCGGAAAAGCAATTATCGCCATATTACATGCAACGTCGATCATTTATGTTATGGCTGTCAATACACGGCATGCAAACACGTCACCCGCCAAAATGGCTATCTTCGAAACTATAAAATAGTATACGGCTCGCATTTTTAACAACATCTACTTCCTTTAAGGATGCTGTTACTGTTAGTAACAGTTGCCTTAAACAATATGTGTTCCATAATCAATCATTTCATAAGCATCTATATCCTTTTCGCGTTCCGCAAACTTTCTCAATTAAAACACATCAAAATTGTAAATAAGACTGAACGATTTGCGCTGAAGACGATTCTAACGCCCTCTGACAATGAAGAATTAAAATTTAATTGCTACCTCAATTTTTGGCGGTACAATCTATCTTGTATTATTTAATGTAGCAATGAATTGTAGAATAAATCCCTCCAAAAAGTTAGTATTTGGAACAGAGAACTTGATATGATTATTTCTTTTATACCTTTTTACGCAATTCCCTGTTCTCACAGTATGTATTGTAAATTATTTATAATTTTCTGTAATACATCTGCAATAATCTGCATAAAAAATTATGCGGATATAACCATTAACAGCGAAAAATATGACATTTCTTAAATATCTTATCCTAATCCTAAGAAAAGATCCTTATAACACCTTTATAGTTTCATACTTTATTTAACATTTTATCAGATATATCTAAATATCTGCAGATTAATTTACAATAAATTTATATAAAATGTCATAGTCCAAATATTATCAATAAGGTAACGTACGTACTAAATTGCTACATGAAGACATAAATACAAACAGAATTTAATTGTTCGAAATTTGTACAAATGTACATCTGTATTTCGGACGATAAGAATATATAATTGAATACATTTGAAATATCACTGATACATCGTATTGTACAAAAAGAAAGATTTCTTTATGGCGATGGTGACCAATGGGGCCAAGTTTGGATGACACTGTATAATGCATCTCCTGGACTTAAAGTCCGAGAGACTTGTCGGTGTCCTAATAATTTATAATCCGGCGCAATTTTACCATTTTCAATACCCAATTCGATAAGTCGTTGCGCAGCATACAGTTGACTTTTAGGTGGTATTACGGTGTTGAACGTTCCGATAAAAGAAATACCTATGCTAATATTATTGAATCCAAAGGAATGAGCGCCCATAAAATCCCAACTGCGACCAACGTATACGTATCCATCGCCACCAACAAGAAAATTATAAGCGATATCCGACCATTGTCTAGATTCTATGTGAAATGTTTGTATATAACGAACGTGAAATGTACATCCCGCTTGTGTTCTACAAAATTCAGTTACCGTATGACTAATAATCACGTACGGTACCGGAAGTTTCATCTTTGTTAAATCTGTCGTAGGTGGTTGAGCACCCCATTCATTTCGTTCAATGAAACGAACATTTTTTACTTTATCTGTAATTTAACCAATATAATTTAGTTACAAACAACTCGTTGACAAGCAACAAATATATTAATTCTTCAGACATTTCCAATTATCGTTAAACTACTAATTGATTGACAAGTATAACAAAAATTAACGAAATATAATGATTAAGAAAGTTATGAATATTACCTCCGAGTCCAGAATCTGGAATTTGCGGAAAACCAACAGATGTTGTAGTAGTAGAATTGCGCGTGAGGTATACATTCGCAATGACAACGACAATTATAAGAAGCAAAGCTAGTAAACACAAAAATGCTGCGCATCGCCAGGTCCACACCCATTTTGTTACTAAAATAACATAAAAGTATTATTAGACGAAAAAAATCATTACATTACTAATATTATTACTAATATATTTATACAGATAATTTTAATAATATTTAGTTTATACGTTTTAATCTTTTCTTAAAAATTTCTTACATCTGTCACCAGCGTTTTTTGTTCTAATTTCATAGCACTCATTGTTCTTGTTCAATCTATGTCAGAATAAACATATTTTTAAATAAAATCAAAATATAAAAATACAAATACCGTGCGGATTAAAAATTGCATATTATATATATTAACATCATTTAAGATTGTATCTATTATAAGCTGCACATACCTTTTTATTCTGACATAAAAACAAATACACGACTTTGATTTATTCATTATTTTGTTAGCGTAATGACGGGAACGATAGGATTTTAAACCCGAAGTACAGTGATAGAACTAGATCGAAGTACCTATATACTGTGAAGAAAAAAATATGGTCTGCGAAATCGTTCGTAGCTGTCTCTGCTAATTCTTGGAATTCCCCCGTATTTTATCAATTTCCTAACGCAGATTTTAAAATATCATTATTTCCTGTCGTTTGTATCATTTCCATTTAATAACTGTGCAATGATAAAATTGCATCGTTAACGACAAGAGGTCTACGCATTTACGATAAAAGAAATTTTATTTACGCATAAAAAATTAATCAATCCAACATTTGTAGAGAAAATATTTGAAAAGTGTTTAGTATGAGATAAAATACAATAGACAACACCTTTTATTTTGGTATCATTCAGTTATATTTAAAATAAGACTATTTCAAATAGTCAACTATCTATAAATAGTTTCCAGAAAATAAAGACAATCACGGTATCAGGCACGATGCAAACGAGCGACTTTCATCCGCGCAATATTGCGGCGATCATATGTCTGTCTCCGTTGTTCTTAGTTAAGGAAATAAAGAAAGAAATATGATTGCAACAATATCGCGCAGACAAAAGTGGCTCGTCTGCATTTAGGCTCAGTGCATTCAAAATTAATCCATCGAAAAAAATGGAGAAGATTTAGATTCCATAGCTAGCCAATGAAACTTATATGTAGCTAAACCTAATGGATCCTATGTCTGTTACGATCGTGTTTACAGATTTCCATAAAAACATCCACAGAAACCTAAACACGCACAGTACCTATCGAGGGCAGACTACTAAAAAAAATTACCGTTACGGAGATCAGGATTTTGTGATAAGATCGCAGTCGAAGCTCCTTTGGTAGTCGACAAATCGGAGGTATTTGCATTCGATGCTTGAACATTATCGCTCTTCGTATTGGGTTCCTGTATCGAAGTCGGGTTCGTGTAAACGAACTGCTTTATTGTTACTGGACCTTTATAGAAGGTTTTGTTACCAAGATGCACGTTACTCGAATTCTTCACGCGTACATCACCAAAATTCGAGACATCTGCATTTGGAAGCACCACATTGCCATCGACTGTGGTCACTTCTTGATGTTGCTTAAACACCGCCGGCACGGGTAAGTCTGGTACCCAATCTCCTTCATCGATATCCGTTTCATCATCCTCACTGTCATCTTCTATGTTACTGCACTGCGTAGAGGAACCGGCAAGACTGCCATTTCCGGTGACGCTAACCACAGTATCAACAGAAGAATGCACTATCTCACCTCCACAGTTTTCGTTATCGCGATTTTCAATGGAGGCGTTGCTTATTTGATTTGAATCTTTTAGATATTGGTTTTCGTCCGTTTGTCGATGCTGTTGCACCAATGTCACCATACCAACACACTGCAGAAAGAAAGAGTCCGTTTAACACGTTACAAAATTTGTATGCTCACGAAAAAATTTAATTACTTATCATACATTTTAATTACGTTATTGTACACTATGAATGTAAGTAGTTTAAATATGCAAATGAAACTATTTTCTTAATGAGGTATCTTCAACCAAGTAGTATAGCATGAATGGAGAACATGTACGATAGATGATAAGTTCATACAATGTGATTAATGAAGAATTTAAGTTTGAAAATGAAATAAGAATAATAAAAGAGATTAGCGATAAAGATACGCAGGTAATAGAATTTAATAATTCACGTTTACGCTGAGATTTGATTCAGTCTTATATTTCGACCAATATATCTCAGTAACAATAAATACGCTAAGTTGCATATAATCATATACATACATTCTGACCGATCTATACTTGTGAATTCCAGAACATTAGACATATCATTTGACAAACAATACGTATATGCTATAAATGATTGGATAATCCTTTCATAAAATCTTTTGTAGGATATTATATCCTTTGTTTTCCTAACACATTTCTATTCCTAAGACATTCCGAGCAAACATTATCGTTAATCACTTGTAGAATGGATACATATTTAGAAAGTTACTAATCTATGATCAATTCACATAATGGCCTACAATTTAGATCATCAAAGTAATTTTTGAGGTACCGAATGGCTTGAAATATTTATATTTACATTTGCTCCATTCTTTTCCATTTATTGAACAAATTTAATAACAAAACGAACAAATTATGTTATTATTCTAATTTTTTAATTTTTCAGTTAGTTATGACTAGCTAGTAATGACTTATCGTAATATGTATTTGGAGTGGTGTTAATCGCACTAATAGGGCGAAGATCAATGTATACTATAAAATTTACGCAATCATAAAATACTAAACATGACAAAGCTAAAGAATCGGAAGATGTCGAAGGGAAAACACTTACAAGGAAAATTGTAATAAGAAAGATACAGAAGATGACAAGAAGTTTGA
Source organism: Bombus impatiens (assembly GCF_000188095.3). Taxonomy (NCBI): domain Eukaryota; kingdom Metazoa; phylum Arthropoda; class Insecta; order Hymenoptera; family Apidae; genus Bombus; species Bombus impatiens. The sequence continues at coordinate 1,536,820 of NT_176616.1, read as the reverse complement.
TAATAACAATAATAATTATGCAGAAAGTTAACAATGACGAAGAACGATTAGAGTAATTTTAGTTTCAAGTGAGTATCGAGTGAATCATAATGGAATTACCTCGCACAGATCATCGTTTCCATCGACCACAGTCACTTTGTCTGCGCCTCTAATTATTATTATCAGCTTCTAACATGGCGTCTTTATAGTTGAATTTTCATCGACGCTGCTCGAGAGGAAGATATCGATGAACGGAACTCTCAAAAATTGTACGGTTTCCAAATACTTTGTGCATGCCACTCACTGTACATTTACACATGCGATACATACATACATATATATATATATATATATATATATATTTATATATAAAATTGATATAATTATGAAAACACGTTCATAAAGTAAATGTTAATCTTATAATGATTCTGTACTGTCGGACACTATTACCGGTGATACCACGCGCCTCCGAAGGTCGCAGCTGGAACTTCGACACAGATAAACTCGTGTTTTCACACCCCGTAAAAATGTATGGCACATAAAAAAAATTAGACGTAATCCGACGCGTCGCGGATATTCGTAAACGATTCGACTAATATTAACATCCTATCGCTTCGTTCACTGTCTTCGCTTCGTCTCACGTCGTTTCACAACTCTACGTCACTGCTTTGTGACGTTCAACGAGTTTCACGAAGGACGTGACAGTCGTTAGCACACACGGTTGGAGAAGGAAGTATTCGATACGTCACTGGCGTACATTAAAATGAAGCTAAAGGAAGATTTAAAAAGAAGCTGGTGAAATGTTCACGCCCAATTCATTATTATCAGTTAAGCAGCACTTTTACCATTTCACGAATCTCTTTACGATAAGACACGAGGTCTCAATCAATGAAAACTAAAGCGAGCTGATTAAATAGGATTGTCCAGCGTCGGTATTATCTATCCGTGATTTGTCGTCATGACGAACTGTCGATGATTTGTCGACCAAACCGCAAAATTGTTTGCAATCTCTCTCTCCGTCTTTTTTTTTGTCGTATACAACTGGAAATTCTAGTCTTACATCTCGTTGAATTGTAAGTCACTGAAATCCAGAGTTCAACCGTGCAACTTGCTGCTAGCAATATTTATTTTTGTAAAGTTAGATACGATATGATAATAGCAATGAACTTATCCCACTGTGTTTTCCCATCTCACATTTTGTTTGCATGATAATGATGCTTGAAATCAGAGTAGTATAGATTATTACATACCTACTTTTAGATTGTACTTGTTTATTTTTTTATGAATTAACACGCGAGTTTATTTTATAATATTACACGCAACCTATTATAATCATTTCCTACTTAACTTTTATGTTACTTCTTATTTGACACTTAAGTCTCGTGTTATCTAAGTGGTTAACGCTCCGATTATACATGTATACATATGTAGCATAGCAGTTGATAAAAAACACTCATATTTTGAAGATTATCTGCCAAAATATGCAATATGTTTGCATGTTTCAAAGAATCTTTCATTATACATAAAATTTAAATATATATATATGTATAATCTTGTTATTAGTTCAAGGTATTAAGTAACTAAAAAAAATGTTTGAGACAAGTGAAACAAAATAAATTTAGTTACATAATGTTTTACTGTACATCTTTCTTCCGTTAAAGACATCTACATTACTGGTTTTCGTTAATGTTAAACTTTACCTTACGTTGATATCAAAACATTAATCACGTTAAATACATTAAAAACATCTTCTATAATTTTGTTAAAAAAATTTAATTATTTTATATAAGCAGAGTAATCATTATTGATTTTTTTGTGAAGTTGATTTGAATAGCATATTCTTGGAGCATTTGCGATAACCGTATGTTATAAAAAAAAAATTTTTCATCTTTAATAAAAATAACTAATATTCAAGAGAATCACTAATGACACATACCCGTCTTTAGAAATAATATATTATACCTAGTAATTATAATATTGGTCGTAAACTTTTCAACAGAGTCTTTATATAAAATAAGGCTTAAATAATATTTAATGACATTTATTGTATGCTTATTTATTCTCATATACGAACTACATTTTGAACTACCAAGATATTAATTTATTTACATACAATGAAAATTTTCTGTAATTTATTTTTATATCGTATACAGATATTTTCGAATATATCTTGTACTAATGTACAAAAATGTTCTATATAATATATATAATTATATATATAATTAATATATTATAATATTAATATATATATAATTATATTATTTATATATATATATATAATATACCCTTAAATATATAGTACGATATTTATAGTCCGTAAACAGAATGCATATGATATAAATGAAAAAGATGAATGAAGATGGCGAAAGTGCGGGAGGTAAATTTGCAAATAAGAGAAAAAATATAAAGCCGGAAGTTCATTCTAAGCCAATAGATAAATAATAAAAAAAATAAAATATAATATTTTTGAAGACATTACAACCAATAATTTACAAACCGTTATTGTTATTTTTAACAATTCCATTGTGCGTTATGATTGCGTGATCTCGCGGTGAGTTATTAAACTATTTACAAACATTACCTTTTACTGATCATGTAGCAGTCCTACTTATAATCTAACTTAAATTTGTTTTTTTTGTCAATGAACCTTCAAAACAACTTATGTAACTATTCGAAATGAATCTTTTTCTTAACAAGTACACATTTCCTCGATAAAAAAATGTTATACTTTGTGTAAATATTAATAGCTAATTTACTTTTCTTTATGACTGTCTGTATCTTATATCTTTAAATACAAATCATTTCAATCAAGTCACATTTATATCTATTTTCGTGTATTAAATACGCTTCAGTCGAATGTAACAAGCAAGATGTATTTTTCTGTTTTGATAATATAATGAACTACTTTTGTAACTTGTGCAAATGATATATTTTAATAATGCTTACCATACAATTTGGGCAATGTGGAAATCAACTAGGACATACATTATTCTCAGAAGTATCATCTGATTTGGAATGTACAAATACAGGTGTATCATATAAGGCTAATTATCAATATTCAGAAGACACATTTAATAAATGGTTTAATGGTATATCTAAAAGTAATGAACGTTTGGCAAGAGCAGTTCTTGTTGATACTGAGCAAAAAGTAATAAGTAAGATTTATAACGATAAAAGTAATTCATGGACATATTCAACAACGAATGTAATTTGTCAAGCTGGCGGAGGTTGTGCAAATAATTGGGCATTTGGTTATATGATAAAAGGATATGAATTAAGCAATGTGATATTAAATTGTGTCAGACAAGAAATTGAAAAATTAGATCATTTTGATGGATTTCTTTTGTTACTAAGTTCTGCAGGTGGAACAGGATCTGGCATTGGAAGTTATATTACAGAACTATTGCGTAAAGAATATGGTAAAAAATCTATTGTTAACACAACAATATTACCATTTTCATTTGGAGAAGTATGTACACAAAATTATAATACATTATTGACTTTAGCAAAACTTTACAGTGAAAGTGATATCAATATTTTAATTGAGAATGAACAGATATATAATATATGTACCAATTTATTGAAGAAATCACCTACAAATTTACAAGATATGAATGAGGTTATTTCAGAAAAGCTACTAGCTGTATTTCAACCAGTAGATTGTATAAACCATAACATAAATTCATTGTTATCACAGATAGCATGTCACCCTTCATATAAAATAGCAACAATCAAGAGTAGCCCACATATACCTGCAGCATTCGCAAACTATGAACCTGTGTATAATTGGAATTCATATATACATCATTTAAAGCAAACGCTTAGAATATCAAACTTCAATTCACAGTTAACTAATGTTGAATTAAAAATACCATCTAATTCATTAAGCAACACCACACATCATACATATGCTTGCTCAATATCAAACGTTTTGATAACTCGTGGAATAGCATCAGAACAAGATCCTATAGTAACAGACATATTTAAAGAAAAACATTTATATGCAGACTGGAATACAATTAATTGGTTCACTCATTTGCATCAAAACCGAAAATTCTTAAACCATGATAAATTTCTTGCATTGATAACCAATAATTTCCAAATTTCTTATTCTTTGGATATACTTTTAAACAAAGCTTGGAAGTCTTATGTTCATTCTGCATTTTTACATCAATATAAACAATTTGGTTTAGAAGAAGATGATTTTTTACAAGCATTCGCAGTGCTTGAAAATGTTGTAAAAGATTATAAAGAATTGGTTCCTCATGCAAAGCAATAATAAATCATAATTAGTTTTCATAATTGAAATGTAATAAATAAAAAGTTAATTATAAACTTTTTACAACATTGTTTGTTTACATAAATTTTTACTTGTATCACAAAAGCAAGCTGTTTTTCGTGACGAATTCAAATATTGTGTACGTAGGAATCAAAAACACGTATGGAAGGGTAACTATGACGTCACAAGAAAATCGACCAACTTGCGACGTTGTATATTGCATATTATGTAGGTATAATAGATATCTACGTCTAAAATGCAACGATGACAAAGACAAAACAAGAAATGTAGTAAAAAAAGATAAAAAGAAATTTAACATAGAGAAGACGAGACGTATTTAACAAATCGAGAATGGTTTTCAGTTTAACTTGGAGAGAGTGGGAGAAAGTAAATGAGAAAACGAGCATCTTTGTACTACACATCCCTTTTATAATGTGGGAGTTAGGAATAAGTAGGAAGGTATATTCTGCGCTTGTGCGAAGGGGCGGCTGAATCCAAATGATGCAGAACGAAAAAGTTCTGACCATTTCCAAGAAACAACGAAAATATTTCCAAGAACCGTAGTCATCTATTTCCCCTCTTCTGTTTATCCAGGGAGAATCGAAAGAATAAATTTATTGAGAACGGTATTATATGGTACAGCATCACTGTAAAAATATAATGAAACTTTGAATTTTATTTGATTAACTTTAATTATAATTAAACTTTGAGAATATTGTGTAATATAATTTTTAAAACATGATTATCGATATTTAATAACTAATATATTGGATTATTTAACGCTTACAGATTATTTTAAGATTTAAATATTTTACATATATAAATGATGTTACATATTATTGGGCGCAATCAAATTTAAGTATTTTTTATAATTATATCAATATAGGACATTTTGAAATTTCTAAATAAAATGATCTGTTATGGTTGTCTAAGATATTTCAAGGTCTTACTTTTAGACGCGTTATGTAAAGGTAGAAAAAAAGAAAAGAATCTATGGCGTGAGGAATACTATATAAACAACGACAGATGCACTATCCACACCGTTCTCTAGCATCAGTCAAGCGTTACAGGTACAGCTACGATTGTCAGAAACTCGTTTGCTGCCCCTTCATCGCCCCCACTGCATATCCTAACTATTGAGCACCTTTAAGATTAAGTATACCCCACTACTAATCTTTTAAATCTGGCAATAGTATGTATGTATTGCCATAAAAAAAGACAAGGTTTTTGAATATGAATTAATTACATAAATCTTGAGGCATATGTAATCAACATGGAATTTATCTATTCTTCCTCTTTCATAAAATCTAGAAGATAATGTTCCAAAGCTTTAAGTTAGTGATTTTTCATAATGTGGGGTTGAAGGAAGTAGCGTGTACAGTAGTGGCGCCATCTAACATATACAGGGTCGCATAGCTGCCTCTTCAAAAAGTATATTATTAATTGTAAGGTTATTTCTAAATAATATATCAATATCTGCTCTGTATCCTTACACTTTTAATTGTGCGACGTTTATTAATGAGATCATTGAAACTACTATAACAAATGGAATATCAAAATATGTTATTTTAAGATATCAACAAATTAACAGGATTCTTCGAAAGTATACATGCCTCCCTGTAAACCTGCGCACGGATACATAGAACACAGCACGTAGTAGTATTCGTGTGCGCGACTCGAATACCAAGAGGCGTGGTTTGAATAGACGAACCTGTTCGGTACTTTGTCTCCCTCTACTAGATACAGAACCCATCGTCTTTACACACTCCCACAGAAAGCAGGCGCACTCTGGTGTCGAAGCCATGGACGATGGTACGCGCCATTTTGTTTAGTGTCCGCTGGACGCGTCGTGCGTCGGGGTGTTGTGGGGTTGTTTTCATGACCGTCAATCGAGAATAAATCCGCGGCTCTTTGAGCTCGCTTACAATTTCGCGCGTATGTACTAGTGTAATCATTTGAACAGTGAAGACACGTATATATGTCTTTTGCATGATTATCGTGACGTGCAACACGAGGATACGTTTTTTGAAAGAGTCGAGGACTCTCGTGCTTATAGTGTCAGATTTAGCAGTTCCAAAGACTTCGCAAATGTATGGCGCCAGATACAACTATATGGATACTTGGTAGGGGATTGCCACTGTCGTCGTTCATCGTCGGCAGATATATTTTTTATAAAGGTAAGAAAAGAGGGGTTGCCCGAGCTTAATCAATAAAGCGTCTTCTCCATACTCTTTCTCTTCCTTTTCTCTGGTTTTCAAACACGGGAAACTTTTAGGTATCGTCGTTGTCTGAATATCCGACGCTTCATGGTTCGACGAGTTTTTCGTACCAAATGTCGTGCGCCCTGACCACGGTAGTGTCTCGCTTGTGCAAGCCGCTCGAGGAAAGTGAAAGCTCACGTTCCCGATCGTTCTGCACTGAGCACGAATCTCGTTCCGTCCGTCGCGTCGTAGTGGTGCACGTTTCATGCGTCTCGTCTCAAACACTGAAGCGTCATTTGGCCCAAGTTGTCGGCACTTTGAATTGTATTCTTATTACTTCTTCAGTAAAAGCGTCCATTATTTTCGTATGAATGAGAAAAGAACGCTTTTAAAGAAAGGCGATGAATGAGAAAGGATACTCTGTGTAAAAACAGGTTTTTCGAATTAATCCGTGCGTATTAAAATAAAAGGATTTTTATCTTAAATATTAATAAGGTTCGGTTTTCTTTAAGACCAGTAAAATGTTGAAAATGATGAGTACTGGTATATAAAATGAAAAACTGCCTGTTATTTATTTTTTGAGTATATTATAATTTCGGAAAAAGTTTCTTTTCTTAATATACACTATATATGCAATGTACACATGTACTTTTTGTGTTTTTGAGCCGAGTAAAGGCAATAATATCAAAGATGTTTATTCTCGATAAACATTATATAAGATATTAGTATATAAAGTTATTATTAAGTTCTGGTGACATATTTCTTTTATTACATTGTACTACGTGCCCTTGAACAGATAGGTTACACTGAATTTCATTTCACTTGTGTTTAAAAAATAAGTAGTGAAGTTCATTTTCTTGAAATATTATCAAAATATCGTCTAGTTAGAACCGCATTAAAGCAATATGTGTACCGATCACTGATGGTATAAACAGCATCGCGATCACTCAATTTATCGGGTGATTTCAACGCTAGGATGTGCACCAATACTATACATGTTACTCTAATGAAATATTTAACACGTATACATAATAAACATGTCGAATTTCATTTTTGATAGTAATGATGCAATATATAAACGATGAATTAAGACTATTTGATACACCTTCCGTACTAGATCATATAGCGCTCATTCATTTTTTATGTAATCAATAAATTTTTTAAAAATTCTAATTTATTCTAGTGATGATCTACTTAAAACATTTCATGGATATTTTTCCACGTTATCATTTCTATCGCATACATTGCATTTCGTGCGTTTCAGACAACAGCAAAACTGAAATTTCTTCCACCTCCGTCGAAGGATGCGGAGGTGTATTCGTAAAAAGATGTTAACGAATGCAATGATGGAAGCATTAATATGTATTTCATCCTTCTTTCAATGTATTAACAGAATTTGTTCGTTACGTTATACATAATAAACCATTTCTATTTCTTATCGTATTTAAGTTTTCTATCAAACTCTTCTCTTTTGTTTCGCGACCTCGATATTGGAAGTATTTTTAGATTGTTCTATAAAACTTACGATGGAACTTTTCTCAATGCAACAAAGTCACGCACACATGTATATGTAACGCACACATGCATATGTATATGTAACGAAAATATAAAGGTTTGAAGCTGACGTAATATTTTCTGTTAACTTATTAAATTTGCCGCTATAACATTAGTCATGTACACATAATTCCTTATTTTAATCTACTTTGTGATATACTGAATATATTATAATTTAATATTAACCATCCATATCGTAATGTTCACACATACCCGGAAATTATAGCATTCTGGTCAACAAAGCGACAAATCAGGATAGACAATGAGCACCCTACTCATTACGATTCATTCTTCCCCAACTTTACTCACGGAAATAGTCTGTTCAAGAAACGTGGGGTGCAACATGTTCACTCTTTTGGAACATTGATCTGTTAACTCTAGCAAAATTTTCAGAAACCCCTGCATTGTATCATGTGAAGGTTCCAGCTCTAGAAATATATTCTGTAAATAAAATGAACATATATTCAATTTTGAAAATAAAATTATTTGAATAATCATAAAAAACCATTAATAACGTCTTTCTTTGTATTTATCCCAAATAAATATATTTGGAAGCACGAAATATCCCTCCTGCCCCGCTCCCTTCTCCCAACAGATCTAGGTTTCGGGAGGTGGTTCCTAGTATATTAGACCTTACCTAGCACAGGTGCTGCGGATTAATCCAAGACACACCTACGAATGACTCACTATACAAAACTCTGTATCCTTTTTTTTTCTTTTCGTAGCGCGAAAGGGTTCCGTGTTTAAACCAGTATCTGATAAAGGTTTTTTGCAAAACCGGTTGGATTTTTAATTAATCCTCTTATTTTCTGTCGCATTATTTTTGCTACAAAATTGCAAAGATTTTATAATTTAAAAAAAGCAAAGACTTTTGTTGTTTCATAAGTATTAAATAAAAGACAAGCTATATGCAATACTCAAATTTTAAGTAAATCTTTCACTTTACCTTTCGTGCTAATATTCTGTTAGAAAGCGTGATTTCTTTAATTATCGGCTAAAAATGCAAGTATGATTAGGTTTAACCTAAAGAATCTGCACAAAAAATAAAAGCACGGTTGTTTGGTATGTGACGGCCACATACCACGCCTCTTACTAGATCGGCATTCCATTGAACCCAGCCTCCCCATGTTATGCTAAAGGTGATTTCTTATTCGTCTTTTCTCTTTTTCCTCTGGTCTTCGCTCTTGATAAAGTAACATTGCGACGAATACATTTTTTGACGATATACACGTGCATGTAACAAGCGTCAAAAATGTTCTCTTACTTAAAATAATATTAGTAAGGAAATTTACATCCATAAATTGTATTACTTATCAAATGATAAATTATATTACAGAATTGGAATACAAAACAATAAGCAACCATGCGTACTCCTGCCGGGACAGAGACACTGTCGCAACCTGAGATGTACAAATTTGAATCTCAGGAAACAGAAGCGTCATCGGGTGTCAATCAAGTAGTTTTATCACCTTCTCATCCGGAAGCGCACATATTCACTAACAGGTAAGAATGTAGTATTTTTACAGTGTCAAATATAAAACGAGTATTGCATATAATAAATTTGAAATAACACGCTTTCTTACATTAAATTACGCGCGTACAATTGCGCATGCGCATTCTTAATTATCTGTCATAGACCTTAAAATTTATATTTGAAATTAGGAGTAACTTAATTATCATAAAATATAACTTTACTGCGTGATATTAATTCTGATAATGTTTCAATTGTACATATGTATTTGTCCTATAAATGATATGTAGAATAATCGTATACTTTTCGATTGTCAAATTGTAATGCACTACAATTACGAACAACCACTTAATCGTAACATCGTCATGCATCATACTGTACATACACACATAAAAGCAAACGGTAAATGCGGCCCTCTGCCGGCTAACTTGTTAGTTTACGATATGTCTCGTGGTCGTATGCATCCTGTATAGTTTCATCGTATTTATATTTTGTTTATCGTGAAAACGTTCAATCAGTGGCATGGTTTTGTGACACTTTCTCTCAGTGTATGGGTCAAGCGTGTTATATCCATATGCTACGCGTGATACGATGGTATTTACACGATTTTTCCTTCGGAAGACACAGAACGACGATGTGGTCGTTCCAAACAACGTCGGTACGAGGAGGTGAGGACGAAGGCCAAGTCGTCGGAATGCGCTTCCGATAACGGCATAACGGCACCATCGTTGACGGCTTTGATCTTGTCCCCACACTAACACATCTATAGAAACTCATATTGTCAATCTTTTCTATTTATCAGATATATTTATGTCCTAAACATAATTCCTAATCACACGACCCATGTCATTTTTATCATTTCTATTTTTCAGTTATTAAAACATGTCTTTCTTACGCGATTTCAGTATCTTCGATATAAACACGAAAGAGTATTTTTAAATGATATAGCACAAGATACATAATACACAGAAGTAAAGTACATTGCAGATACTTACACTTATCGTATGATATTGCTTATAACAGCTACTTGACTCACGACTTATGATCACAGCTTACATGTTTGACAGGTGTATAAGTCATTTAAGGAAATCGATGCTCAGTGATTAAATGTTCCTATTAATTTCACTTACATTAGATTTCATGACGTTTTAACATGACGATTTTAATACATACACATGTCCATATTGATTGTGTATGTAACGAATCGTTTGTTATGACAATAAGACATGAAAATTTGATATGCCCAAATCTCTTTGTTGCGTTTTCCGAAATAACGTCACTTTTCTTTTGTTTGGAGTCTAAATTCTGAAATTTTTCAACACAGATATGTCAGGGACTTAAGTTTATTAATAATAGTTATAAAGCGAAAAAATATGATTATTGTTTGATTAAGATAATTTGATTAGTGTAAATTAATGAGTTAATAAAGAGATTTGTTTAAATGGTACATTTTCAAAAATAATTTATATATTGACATTTTGAATAAAAATTTCATGACAATTATTTACTCTTTTAACAAAGTTATGAGTTAGTCAGTTAGTTTATATTAGAAGCTTTATTCAAAATTAAATTAATAATTTCCAAAAAAATTAATAAAGAATATTTTTACTCCTTACTAACATTTTTTCTATAGTTAATATTTCAATTCACAATATCATATATTACATTATTTTCAGTAGTTCAAGATGAGAAACTCCAGTAAAAAACAAAATTCCTGTAACTCTTGCTTGATAAAGTTTCGTAATACACATTTGCTACATATTTCATGATAGTATTTTTGCTGCATTGTAAAAAATTATATTTATCGAATAAAAATAGCAAAATAATTGAAATAATTTTGTTCTTTCATTAATATTTTAACATTTTCATATTCAGAAATTAAGTTTTTTAATGTCTTTGATTATTTATTTTAGCATGTTATGTATACAAGAAGAATTAGGTCAGTTGAGTGGAATTGCAGGAGGTCCTATTATCCCTGACCCACGTGATGCTCAATTACCTAATAACAATCATAGCAATTCAGAAAGCAATAGTAACTCTAGTGAAACTGCAACAAAATGTACTCCAGGTACTGGAACTTTAGATGCACAAAGATCAAGCTGGGTGGAAGGTATATTAGGGTGCATGCGTCCAGTTTGGACTATGCTTTCAAAAGCAGCTGTTAATGAAAAAATTAAAGGACATCAAAGTAAGTAATCACTTTTTATAGATTTAATATAGTCTTTATAACATTATTTATAGGATGAAATCAAATAATTTTAGCGGATGACTGGGAAATACCGTTTGAATCAATCAGTGAACTGCAATGGCTCGGATCTGGAGCACAAGGGGCAGTATTTAGTGGAAAATTAAATAAAGAAGTTGTAGCTGTAAAAAAGGTGCGAGAGCCACGTGAAACTGATATACGGCACTTACGGAAGTTAAATCATCCGAATATTGTTCAATTTAAGTAAGTTTTTAGCTGTACTATAAATGCTATAAAAAATAATATAAATAATCTTTATATATTCTCAGAGGTGTTTGCACACAAGCACCATGTTACTGTATAATTATGGAGTTTTGTCCATACGGACCATTATACGACCTCCTTAGGGCTGGAGAACCAGTTCCACCTCCTAGATTAGTATCATGGTCAAAACAAATTGCTGCTGGAATGGCCTATCTTCATGCACATAAAATTATACACAGAGATCTTAAAAGCCCAAAGTATGTTATTTAATCTAATATAATTAAATTCATATATATTTTTAGGCTCAGTAAATTTTTATTTACCTCATAAAATAAGAGCATCTTTGTCTTACTATACTTACGTACTATATTTACGTGTTTATCTTCTAAATTCTATTTACAATTTCAGTGTGTTGATAGGACAAGGAGAAGTTGTCAAAATTAGCGATTTTGGAACTAGTAGAGAATGGAATGAAATTAGTACAAGAATGAGTTTCGCTGGTACAGTTGCCTGGATGGCCCCAGAAATCATCAGAAACGAGCCTTGTTCTGAGAAAGTAGATATATGGTCGTATGGTGTGGTATTATGGGAACTCTTAAGCGGAGAAATACCTTACAAAGACGTGGATTCTTCCGCAATCATTTGGGGCGTGGGCAATAATTCTCTTCATTTACCAATCCCTGCAAGCTGCCCAGAAGGTTACAGGTTACTTGTAAAACAATGTTGGGCTGCAAAACCACGTAATAGACCTTCCTTTAAACATATTGAAATTCATCTCGGAATTGCAGCAGTTGAAGTGCTATGTACAAAACCTGATGATTACTTTAAGACACAGGTAAATTGAAAACCTAAAAATAAAAATGAAACAAACCTATTTAAATATTAAAAGGTGTTTATAATTTTTATAATTACAGCAATCTTGGAAAAAAGAAATTAGAGATCATATGAAACAAATGCAGACAAATAGTTGTAGTAGTCCAAGATTTGAAGCTGATCTCATTCGACGACGTGAGGATGAATTAAGACATGCTCAAGATATTCGAGAACATTATGAACGTAAACTCGAACGTACTAATAATTTGTACTTAGAATTAAGCGCTGTTTTATTGCAGTTGGAACAGCGTGAACGAGATGTAATTAAGTAAGTAATAAATTAGAAAATTAGAATAGCTAATAGTAAGTAATTTTAATATATCTTATTTTCTCTCTTAGACGAGAACAACAAAGTGGGTATAAGCAATGTAAGAAGCGACTTGTACACCCTCTTATAAAGGCTCAAGAAAGACTTCATCGTAGACGTAACCCTCAATTTTCAACATCATCTACTCCAACAACTCCACCATCCCCAACAGACTGTCCACAAACTCCTATAAAAGCAACTATGTGTACCCAACTAAATGAATCTAATCAACCAGAGACAGTTTTAGTCCCTAATAATAGTTTCAAACAACGCAAATATAGGCATCGTAGAGTAGGATCTGGATGCGGTGTAAATTCTAGCCCACGATCGAGTCCTCATCGTGAAAGAAAAGTACGTATCTAACATGAGAATATGTACTTATTAATTAACAAATTAAAATATAATGCTGGGTGCATATCTATTTTCAGAGTACAGAAGTATGTGCACGTTTTGTTGATAGTCAAACACAAACAGATATAATGGATATCAACGAAACTGATTTTAATCCTGTTGGACATACAACAACAATCTCATCAACAGAAAAACTTTCTGTAAATAGTCTTAATAAACAGTCATTAAATAAACAAACACCAGAAAGTTTAAATGGAAATTCAGTTTTATCCGAAGCTCATTATAGAATGCAATCTAGTCCTTGTTCCAGTCCTGAACCTTCAAATGAAAATCGTGCAAATGGAAATGAACGTTTAAAGGACTGTAGTGATGACGATAATCTTGAAACACTTGGTCGAAAAGTTAGCGAAATTATTAATGCTAATCGTCTTATTTCTCCTATAGATAATGGAAATTGCGATGATGTGATACAACACAGGTAAAACATATTTAATATAAATATACATATATCAATATATGGACTTCAACAATAATTGAAAGTAATAAATAATTGTTCATTTCAGAGGCAAAGAAGAACCTATAAACCTGTCCGGACATTTTTGTGGAATTATTGTTAACAATACTAATACACCTCATGAACAATCAGAAATTAAAACTCGACCTTGTTCTGAAAGTATGGATACTTTATGCGATCGTGAAGATGATGCATGTGAGGAAAGTTGGTCAGATGAAGAAGGCGAAGATCCAAGTTATACGTATAATTACTCTTTAAAAAGAAGAAGGTATTTTTTTTAGAATAATGTAAAAGTATGAAATTAATCGAATTCATATCTTAATTTAATGAATTTATTTTAAAGTATTGCAAGGCGACCAATTGGTCCTGGATGTAGATTAAGAAGATTTAAACATGCACCTGAACGCATAGAGAGAGTGTTAGCTTCTGATGAGGAAAATACTTCCGAATATTCACATCCTCCGTCCAGTCAATCCTCCACGTTAGAAAGTAATCCCGATATGCAAAGAGTATTTCGTAATATTCACTATTCTCATAAGGTGAGTCAAAATAATTCTTATTATTAATGTAATATTATTGAAAATACAGTAAAAATATATACAGTATAATACACAATATATTTTTACTTTTATTTCTATTTTTATTTAGAGGAAAGAAATAGATGATGTTTCTGATACATCAAGTCAATCGGAAACAGATGAAGTCAGTGAGATTACAATTGCATCTCAACCAGTAGTTGCAAACTTAAAAATAGAAAGTAGTGTGTAGATTAACAGGATTTTTATATCTCATTTACGATTGATATAAGTACCTAACAACCAGTGCATTTTTGTAGCGTATGCTCTCATCCTGTGTTAAATATTGTAGATATTTATCAATTTAAGGTATATGTTAGATATATATGTACATTAATTTTATGCATTATTTATCAATGAAATATTACATTAATATTATTAAGATACTAGACAGTTACTGAGAAAAGTTTATAAAAATCACATTCTAAATCTTTATTAAAATTTAAATTACTATTTTTGAAAACTATTACAAAATTCAACAACTGAATTAATTTAATGAAATTGTTTTCTATCATTATCTATGATATGATTTATTATACGCTATAGAAAATGAACATAAATCAATAACTATTTTTTCTAAGAAAAATATAAAATATAGATTGCTGATATTTTCAACAGAATCGAAAATTTACACAAACATGTGTATAAACATGTTATATAGTATTATTTGTAAATACATGCACCTCATGCTCGCGTCTGAAAGAGAAAAAATCATTACTTAAAATTCATTCCATTATGTTTTATATTTTTTTTTATAGTTCCTTTTAGTAAATGTAGAATTCTCAACTAATCAATTATGAACTTATTATCAATTATGTATTGCATTTATTTCATATTATTAATAAAAAATATTCAGTTAGACTCAAATCAATCATTCCTACGATGAATGCAAAATCAGTTATTGATAATTGCATTCACTTGTACGTATAGATGAAATTCACCATGTAGAAATCAATTTTAAAAATCAATAAACTCATATATTATTTGGTAGTTTACAAAGAGTTATTGTATATAAATACAATAAAATAAAAGTAAATATTGCATTAGAAAAATATACTTTTGAAAGTAATTTAGAAAATATGTAATGGAATGACAATTACTAAATAAATTTTAAAACATAAGTGCCTGTGGCAATTTTCATAAAGTACACCAAATAGTGATTATTGAAATAAAATAACAAAATCTAATTAATGTGCAATAAACAGCAATTAAGCTTGCAACTGAAAATAGGATCACATCAGTACAATAATTTTTCGATTCAATAAATATTCTGCTATTCCGATAAAATCAAATTATAAATAACATGAGGTATTGCTCGAGGGCTATTTTACTGTAACAAAGTCATTAAATATTTTTGATGCATTAAAACTTTTACCAATAATCTTACTACAGATTTCATTAATGTACTATATGTAATAAATTTTATTGTTTCATTTTTCAATCAATAAATGAAAACAATCTAATTTAATGACTATGTTAGAAAACTAGTGTAAGTAGTATTATGATATAGTCAAAACAATGCAGGTTGTCTGAGTTTCAAACTGAAACTCAATAATAGTGTTGGACTGTATGTAAAAGTCATATACTCATTCTCTCAAATTAATAACAATAAATATCGTAATTACACATGCAAAACTAAACGACATCGTTAAGTCAATTGTCCAAAGTACTGTCTGCATCCATCTATTGTACCTGCTTTGAAACTCAAATTGCCTTAATGACAATTACTATACTATTGTAAATATAGACAATACAACATAAACTTAAGAAAATAGTAGCTAAGGTATGATATAACATTTTCATGTGCTCATTTGGACGAAGTAATTAATAAGATATATAAAGATGTACTTTATGATAATCATACATATTGTATCTATTATATTTATGCGAGTAGTTGCATAAATTGTTCCTTCTTGTGCAGTGGCAGCTAAACTGACTAGTTCTATTATTCTTTAATAATAGAAGCAGTACACAAAATTTGTGTTATAAATAAATAAAGTTGATTTACAATAATTGGTATATGCAATTTAATTACAAACCTTAATAACATTGTAAACTTATTAGATAATTGATTTTGTTAAAATAAAACTATTTTTATATAAATTATAAAGTATTAATTATTTATATATGCATTAACATTTGAAAACAAAATATATATATGATCTGAAATCTTTATTTAAGTAAAAAGCAAATGTTGTAAAGAAAAATGATGCTATGTGGTAGTATGTTACTTTACATGTAAGTATATATATATTAACTTATCAAAATACAATAAATATTTGCACAGCCTATTTTTAACAACAAAGTATACATATTATTATGGTAGAAAAACCTTACTAGCAATAAAAGTTGCTATACATACAAACAACGTAATATTTTAATTATTATATATATTTAACATAATTTGAAATAAATTTCTTTCTGTATAACACTGTTTCAATATCCATTCAACATAAAATAGCGATCTGAATCTTGTTCACATTTATCAAATTAATGATTATGTTTTTTATTCTATTATATTATTGAACATGTGAAAGTTCTAATCATTTAGATCATCATATTGAAATTTCTATATTTTATAGCTCTACTTAATTACAAGATTTAATACATTACATATGTACAGTTTACTTGAGGACAAACATTAAACGTGGACATCAAATTTTTATTACATATAATAAAACTAAATTTATTTACACTTTCTGGTAGATATTCAGTCTATTTTAATAAATATAGTGAATATTTGAGTATTATATTAACTGTCATGAAAAATGAATAACTTGAGATTATATGTCAAATAAATAAAAATTAAAACATGTTTATGAAGAATTATAGTTTCAAACATTTTCTACTTTTATAAAGTTGTTCATTAGTAATAGAATAAAAAATAATACTTAATATACTAGAGCTTACAAATTTACCAATAAAATGAATTGTGCAGAAATTCTGCAGTGGATTTATACAATGATGAAGCACTTTGTCTTAATCCAGTCAATAATGATACAACTCCCTCTTTCTCATCTTCTTGTTCATCTTCTTCAGGTAAGTAGTCTGGCATGTCTTCAGTATCACCATTATTTCCAGTATGAATCTTATGATTAAATATATTGTTAATAAAAAAATCATAACTCATTTTAATCCTAAAATTTAGAAATTTTGCTCTGTACAAATATTTACCAATTTAACGAGATACTCTTGATTGAATTTATTTCGTGTCACCAATCTTGCTTCCATATTCTCAGAATTTTTTTGGATAGCTTCTGCAATTTGTTTGGCAGTAACATAACTTAAAGTACGCATTGTAACACGCTGATGTTCTACATCAACTACCAGAGAAACTAGTCCATTGATTCTTATTAATATTGCTTCCAGCTCTGCACGAGTTTCCTATTTCATATGCATATATAATTTTTATGAAATAATAAATACATAAAATTAAAACATATACATGCTATCTGTATGTATTTACCGGTAATAAGCCTTGAACATGTAATACAATCACATGAGTCTTTAACTTTTTAGGCTCTATAACTCTTTTACATCTGCTACGTAAATTATATATTGGTGGTTTCATTCTTTCTATGTCATCTTTTATACATTGTGCTCGTTTAGATATCTTTGGTTTATCTACATTGTACTTATTTATAATTGCGTCCAAGGCTTCACGAACTCCAAAAGTAGAGGTTATGTGTACATAATTATCCACGTTTTTAACAAATAACTCCAAAATATCTAAACTCAAATTAACAATCTCAAAATCGGGTACTTCTAAGACATACGCTACATACGACAAAACTGTTTTATCCTAAAATCAGTAATCCTTGTTATAAAAATAAAGTATAAACAAATTTTGAAAAATTTCCTACCTTCAAAATCGTATCATGATTTGCAAAATCATTCGCCAATTTTTTATATGTTTCGAGGGTAACTTTCAATTCTTTCGGATCCAGAGATTCGTCCACGTCCATTATCTAAAAGTGTAATGTTGACATTAGTTTATTCTTAAACTAATATTGTCATAATAAAAAGAAGTTCAATATTACTACTTATGATTATCTCCCTGGGTTAACATTGATAGGCATTCAAAAATAAGCAGATCTTTAAAAATATTTTTATTTCTTGAATAATTATCGAATGGAACACAAACTTCGTAGTAGTAGAACGCGTTTACCTAACTTGCTAACTGATATGACAAATTTCAGGGAATAGATTTTGAATCTTTTACTAGGTAAATTTCATAGATCTACAGTTAAATTACATTCTACATATTGTTAAATGAAAAATAATTTCGTTTCCAATTCATTCGCAATTTTTCAACAGACTATATTATTCTTTAAAAAACATAACGTAATCGACATAACATAAAGTTTCAATTGAAAGGATTTAAATATAATTTTCATATATAACAAACAATATGTATACTTTGTATAGTAGTAAAATTGTTTTTTTTTTTATTTTTATAAAAAAAATAAACTAAAGTACATACATTTAATGTATGCATAAATTCTATATGCAGTTGCTACGTATATATGTATAAAAGTTGTGTATAGATAATCATGTATTTGCATATATGCATATAATACACATATATGATGTTTCGAATAGATGTATCAGTTTTACCCTACGTAGTAATAACAGTACATTCATGTTACAACCAGCTGCTGCCAGATTATTTCGATGACGCGCATATTATAGGACAGTAGCGAAACTAGTGTCTATATGACGTACTAAAATAAGATGGCCGATATTCATTCTACCAGCTACCAACAGCATAACACCCGTATTACCTTTCTAATGAACTTCTTTCTTACTTTACGCAACCAAATATTTTGAACATTCACTAGTGTCATTCTAAGTACTGGTAGAAAGAAATTGATGTAGTTATACGATATCGAACAACATATTGAAGATAATAGGGAAGTTAAATTAAATAGTACGTAAAGTAACAAAGTATATCTGACGTATTTTCAAATATACACGTATAGGTGATTATTCGTAAAGAGTGCTAGTGTAAAGTGCATATTGATTGTCAAAACAATGGAATACGTATTGATAAAAGACATACGGCCGGGTCAAAAAAACATTAATGTAGTGTTTATTGTTCTGGAAGTTGGTCATCCTACCATTACCAAAGAAAACCGCGAAGTTCGAACGTTTAAAGTGGCAGACAGTACAGCATGCATGAATGTTTCAATTTGGGACGAACCTGGACAGCTTTTAGTACCAGGGGATATTGTAAGATTAACAAAAGGTTATGCTTCTGTTTGGAGACAATGCTTAACTTTGTATTCTGGAAAAAATGGAGACATACAAAAAATTGGTGAATTTTGTATGGTAATAAATGAACAGTTAAACATGAGTGAACCAAATCCTGCTTTAGCGCAACAAATGATTAACCAAAGTGGTTCTGGTCCACCTGGTAGTAATGTTAACAATACTATTACAAATAATGGAAATGCAAATAATATCACTGGCCAACCTGGAAGGCAACCATTGGTATGTTGTGCAATATATTCATTGCTTTTAATTAGATATTAATAATAGATTTATTTCTAATTTTACAAAGAGTGTAGCTACTTTTCGTGCTTCTATTAATATTAGTATTAATTTATTTTATCATAGACAATTCAAAGTAATTCAACAACACCTGCTAGTGGTACTTCTGGTAGTTCAACAACAACAAAGAGTGGAAACAATAATAATAATAGCACTGGTGGAAATAGTGGTAATACTTCAGGACTTCCAGGGGGATCTGCAAGATATTCTGGTGATTCAACAACAAAAACATCTGTTGCAACAAAAACTAATTCTCGTGGTCGTGGGGGGTACAGAAATGGTGGACGCAGTGATCGTAGATAACATATAAATAAAAAGTGGTTAATTATATATGTGTAATAAAAATATGCAATTGGTTATATAATATTTAGGATAACTGTAATATACTGTTTTTTTAATAATCCTGTATATGTGTATTCATGAATTAATGTATACGATAGATTTGTCTTAGAATATAACATCATGAATTGAAGACAATCCAATTAAGTAGAATAGATGAAAAATACTATCATCAATGATATAATATATTAATGTTTCAGTGAATTAATTTTAATTCATATATTTGGAATCATTGAGTTTTGTACATTTCTTAATTTAAATCTGGAGCTTGTCTTCAAATCATAGTAAAAGTATCAAATTTCTCTTACTCTGATAAATGAATGTAATATATATATAAAGTATATAATGTCTGCATTTAACTGATAAATAATTTTATTTGCTAATTTTTTAAAATATATTTTATAAAATAAAGAACAATAATATGTGTATGTTTAATTTACACTGAGTAAATAAGGATAAAATAATTTTGAAAAATATTCAATCTGTATACAAAAAATTTAATATAAAACATATTTGAATTTATTATATGATGTTGTTACTCAGTGTAAATATACATTAAAATAAAAATATATGATTATTGACTTTGTATATTTTCATCAGAAGCGTTAAATAGAAAACTAAATATGTACAGTATTTATTACTACTTATAACTATCAATTATTTTGTGTACATTGACCCTATTTTTATTTAATATTTATATTTTGTACATAATTAAATTCAATTTTTATAACATTAAAATTGGTGTCAATTTTTTAAATAATGGATGTGCCGGATAATAAATAACCCAATTATTAAAAAGTAAGGATATATTAAGTATTTGTGTTTACTTTAAAGTCAAGGTTTTTAAAAAAAACTCAGCCAAAGTATAGATAATTCTATAAATAAGTTTACCACCATAAGAAATTTCAAAATGATAAGAAGATTACTGTGATAATATGCATTTATCAGATTGTGATATGCCACATTTTTGTCTACTATAATTTTTAGGTTATGTTTATACATGACTTCACGTTTATGTATATCGTATGTCACATCGAAGTAAGTGATAACGATATGTATGTACTTTAATTTTGTTTTCTTTCTAATGTTCTCACTTGTAATTTTAAATACATTATAAATTTACAGAATGAATGTGAATTCTGTCGTCATTGTTACACAATTATTTCTTTTGTTAAACATATAACTTAAAATAACAGATGTCTAAGTTAGACATAACAATTTATGAGTATTTTTTATGTATTTAAAGAATTCTAAGACGGTACGTTTAACATATTTGTTATAACATTCGGTTATATTTTACTACATTGCATAATGTTATCATAAATCGTGAATCTTAATTAAAAGTGTTATTGATTTAAAATAAGGATTGTATTCTGCAAATACCATTTAATAATTCACTGTTTCTTATGTTTAACTGTGTTATGTAGTAAATGAATATATTATTTATACATTTTTAATACTATATTTAATATCGTAAATTTGTCATTACAGATTATTTTTTTCTGAAGTATGACAAGATCACATATAAAATATCAAATTGCGAAAGATACAGATGATACATCAGATTATTTTCTCGAACCAGTCCAAGAGTTTCCAAATCTGTCTAAAAAAGAAGTATCTTTTTGGAAAAAATCTTTTCAAATTATCATATTAATTCTGTGCTATTTTGTGTTGTCTGTAGGTTTAACTTTTTATGTACAATGGCTTTATAATACATATGTAAGTGAAGATATCTGTGATTTATAAGAGTTTATTATTTGATTTTATTTTATATATGCACTCATTTTTTAGGGATTTCATTTTCCACTTGTTGTGGTGATATGTCACTTATTAATAAAATTTTTGTTTTCTGCCTCAATAAGATGTATTAAAACATGTTGGAAGAAACAACAACAATTAAAACTTCCTTTACAAAGCATAATAGGAATGGTTATGCCAATTGGCATAGCTAGTGGCCTTGATATAGGTCTATCAAATTGGGCAATTTCATTAATTACTATGTCATTGTATGTATTTAATATTCTACATTAAGAACAAAATAAAATATATTTACGACTTTGTGATAGTATTAATGAATTATATTGTTATTTAGATATACTATGACAAAATCGACTTCTATTATTTTTATTCTTGGATTTGCACTCTTTTTGAAGTTGGAGAAAAAGGTAGTAATATTAATTTCCTATATGAATGCTTCAAATATAATATATTAAAGAAATAATTTTGTTATAGTCTTGGACATTATCATGTATTGTAGTAATGATATCAGGAGGTTTATTTATGTTTACTTATAAATCAACACAATTTGAAGTTTTTGGATTTGTAATTTGTCTCTTAGCATCATTTTTAAGTGGTATTCGGTGGACTATGACACAACTAGTTATGCAAAAATCTAAACTTGGAATGAAAAGTCCAATTGACATGATGTACTATATGCAGTTATGGATGTTATTACCTATTGTACCAGTGATGATATGGTTTGAAGGTATATATATGTAAAATGTACAGCTATATTTTTTTTTTAAATTGTATATGTAAATATTATGTTACTGTGTTTTTGAAAAAGGTAAAAAAATATATTATTTTTAGGATCTCATCTATACAATAGTTTTAAAAATACAGATTGGAATGATGTTCAAACTATTACAATGACTATAATTGCTGTATTTGGAAGTGCTATTATAGCTTTCCATATGGAAGTTATGGAATTTTTAGTTGTTACATATACTTCTAGTCTTACACTTTCAATTATTGGCATAATTAAGGTAAATTAACTACATATTAAATAACATAATATTATATAACTTTATTGAATATTGGAATATACAAGTAAAATATTAATATTTGGGTACAAATCTTTAAATTATTGTCTTTCTAGGAAATATTTATTTTAATTTTGGCTGTTGAATGGGAAGGTGATCAAATGAGTCATCTTAATTTTGTAGGATTGTTAATGTGCCTTTGTGGAATCACAATTCATACGATACAAAAAGCATTATCCAATAGGAACAAAAAAGCTGAAAATTTGGAATTACAAGTAAATTCTCTTTCAAGTAATAATTTTAAAACTGAAGAGGTAATCGATACAAATTTACCTTTGTTAACTCAAAAATCAACATCGCTAACAAATCTTTTAAACGCGGAATTCAGTTCAGATGAAGATGATACAGTTAAACATGGTGAGAATTCTACTCAGATACTATCTAACATATTGCAACGTAGGGAACAGTAAAGTCTAAACTTTAACATTGATATACAAGGACATAAAATTTATTTATTCTGAAAAGTCATTCCATATCTAATTATATACTATTTCCCGCATTTTATACATATTTTTACACCTCAATTTAATTATTAAATTTATAATCCTTAATTTTCAATGAAAATGTTAATAATTATTATTTATGTCCTATTTTTAAGGATATTATTTATGCATGTAAAATTATGTATAAATTTATTTTTTTAATATTATTTCGAAAAACAAACAAATTTTTATTTAAACACTTAAAAACTTAAAGAGTGCAAATAATATACATATATAAAACAAAGTACATATATGTATAGTAAATAACTTTAAAAGGAAATTTATTTTATAATTATTTACTTACAGCCTGTGTTATTAGTTCCTTGCTTAAAAATAGCATAACTATACCTTATTATTTAGTAGTATTTTTCACATTTGATCTTATTTATGCTATATACATATATTTATATACAAATAACAAGACTTCCAGAAATACACAGCATAATAATAGATGATAATGTAAACATTGAAAAACTGTGCACATTTTATAAATTATTATTAATTTAAAAAAAAGGTATATCTAATTAACAACTTTTTAATCAAAATTTGTGTGAACAGCCATTATTGTTATTTAATATTATTCTTATAATATTATAAGGACAAATATACAAAAACATTACAGTAGACAAAGAGGTTATTAATTTTTTATATTCATAAATCGTATTTTATGTAATTTGATGTTAATATTATACAAATTAATTATACAGTATAAAAACAATGCTTCATATAATTATGTAATTTTATGGTAATTTATTTGATTTTATGATATACATGTTAATTTGCATAAGGATAATAATAATGTATTTTGTCAAAGAAATTTATTTAATATGTATGTTCTCATATTGAGAATGTTATAATTTTTATTTTATAATCTTAAAGTATTCGTAATAAACTTTGTATACATAAGTATGCTATTATATGTTATTATTTATTTAATTCTTAAATAAGTCCTATGGAATTCGTCTATTGTAAGAAATATTTAATAAGATTATGTTTCTATAACTCTGTAAACTATTGAAACATAATTTATATATAGTTTATATTTATAATTATAATATACGAGAATAAAATGCAAAAAATATGTGTTTTGGTATCGTACTTGCAATTAGAAGTACGATTTACAGATGGTAAAAGTAATCTTTTTATTTTGAAACTTAGGGATTTCATTAGAGGTTCACATTAAATTATTTAATTTTTTAAATACTATACTAATACTAATAATGAAGTTGATTTTTTTTTAAAATTACGAAACAAATTTTTTTATACAATTGTATTATTATGAGAAAAATAATAAATATGATATATATATATATAAAACAAAATTCTGTAATTATTATTAGATAGATTAATAAATAATTGTTATGTATGTAATTTAATAAATAACTTTGTAAACCCCTTACTTTGTTTGTTTGATTTGATTAGTCTTTTTAGATTTGGCTTCAATTCTTTCTTCTAGTTTATGGATCAAATCATTTAATTCCTCCTATTACGAAAATAAAAATTATTTTAAATAAAATTATTATTTATAAAAGCCACTTGAATTAAAAAGAAACATATTTACCTCGTTGTATGTGTACATTAGAGTACAATGTTTTAAAATTTGTTTCTTTCTATTAAATAATTGCAATGCATGTGGTAAACAGTAAACACTGTCATCTTGTGAATTACTCACTAATGAAACAAACAAATTAGCTCTACAAGTTTCACATTCAAAGTCGCCATCATCTTCTTTTACTTTTTTTCCTTTCTTTCGTTTTCCACTATCTGGTAAAGGTAATCTTTCTGTGTTTATGAGACCTACTGATTCTAATTGTTTACGATAACCTATTTCTTTTTCACGAATTTTAATTACACTTGCTAGAATCTGCAAATATAATTATTTATAAATCATATATGTAGTTTTACATTTTTTATCTCATAATTATTAGCTCTCATATTTACCTGTTTTAATACTTCTATATGAGATCTAGAGTCATTAATAATATTAAATAATAATCTTTCAAATGAAAAGATTGATGGTTCACAACTATCTTGTATATCCTATAATAATTATTTAAAATTATTTTGCCATTCTATAAAATATGTAAAATAAAAATAGAGGAATGTTATTCACTTACTTTAAATACTTGTTCAGCAGTTTCTAACCAGGATGGTTGTGCAAAGTAAACACTTTCAGATACTACATAACCAGTGCATATACTTGATGTAAATGCTTTAGGAAATACAATTATAAATTGCCCTGGTTCCTGAACAGTCTGGCATAGTGATACTCCGTTACTAACCAATAATTCTGGAGGAACCATTGCTGTATCTGATGGCAGCCATATAGTTTTATTTTTACAATATCGTGGAACCATTTTTGAAAGAGCCTCTCTAAAGTTATTGTTGTGTTCGTCGGGTATACCGTACCAAATTTTTTTAGCACCAGTATGCAAATATTCTATCCAAGGAAGACCATGAGGATCACGGTACCAACAACATGCACTAAATAACATACCCACATGAAGTGTTGGTACAGTCACACCTGCAAATAAAATTAAAACGGTTGTAAATAAGAAAATATCAATTTATAACATATGTTTTAGTTATACAAATTTAAAGAAATGCTTTATACCCATTATAGGACCTAAAGCTCTCAGTACTGAGCCAGCGTTATTAGTAAGTACTTTAAGATTCCATGGATGTCTTGCGAACGGACTATTTTTAGCAACCGAAAATCCAAAACCGCGTCCACTTGAATCAATGCTTGCAGCGTGTACACAAACATGTCTTTTCCTTTCTGCAACATGTTTCCAAAATGCACTTTCAACCTCATCAGCAGAAGCGCCTTCTGTTTCGTTTCCAGATCGTTGATTTTCACCAAACCACATACGTTGTGTGTTTCGTGCAATACGATAAAAAGCGTTTAACGGCATGTTTCTACCCTGTAAAATTGTATATTTATATATACAATATTATATATACAATATTTATATATACAATATTATATATACAATATTATATATACAATACTTATATATACAATATTCATATATACAATATATTATATAAATCACGAAGAACTGAAAATTATGTGGTTATGATTATAATTTTAGAATTCTCACTTTAACGATGCATTCCTCAATTTCGTCAGAACTATCATCATCTTCATCTTCTTCATTTTCACTTATTGGTGCATTTTGCCTTTGTAAAACTCTACTTTCTCTTTTCATCCACTCAGATTCGACTTCATCAAATAATTTACCTCGTTCCTCTAAATCGCATTATTTTATTGATAAATAATTTTAAAATATTATAGTTTCTTATATTACTATATTTCCTATATTTATGCACAAATACCTGGAGATAATGTATCATATGGTAATAAGTATTTGCAGTAAATGTCATCCAATTTGGTTACACGATCTTGAGCAGATTTTGGTATTTTCATCCCATCAGCTACTTTCTGCCACTTTTTCTTTTCAATCACTTCCTTTAATCCGCCTAAACTTTGAACTGTTTGATATAAATGAGGCAAATCAACTTCCATACCACCAATCTATAAGAAAGAAAAAGAATTGAAATAATAAACACATTAAAGAAAGTAGAAAAAAATCATAAATATGAAACTGTACCCAAGGTGGATGAGTTAATGTTATGCTTTGTGTAGCTAAATATTTCTTTATAGCCATCATTTCTTTCACATTGGGACCCCATCTATGTAACATACGATGTACATATTGATTGTAAGCAGTAAACCTCATATCATCTGATACTTTGCATTCCGGCTAAAATAGAGAAAAGAATGTATTTATATTTTGTAAATATATACATTTAATTATGCAACAACTTTTAATGAATGTTACTTTAAAATTAGGTGGTGGTACAACTCTGCATATTCCAAATTTCTCTGCAATTGGCCTTATTTTATCTATGTATTCTAAAGGATCTTGGAAATCTTTTTCAGTAGGATGAAATGTTGGAGCTTCAACTAATCGTGCTTCATTATTTTCATCTTTTGCACTTGGAAATGTCACATTATTGATGGGAGAATAAATTTCAGAACCCTTCTGTTTTGCTTTGATCTGACATCTAAAATTTTAGAAATAGATAATAATGTATTTAATAAAGTGAAAAGTGAAGCCGCAATTCTTTTTACGTTCAACTTGTATTACCTTTTCCCATTCTTATTTGAATCAATTGAGGTTTTTCTTTCTCTAGGAGTTTTTGGTGATTTTGGCAATTTTTCAGTTCCTATATTTAATCCAGTTCCAATATTTTGCCTATTTGCAATTTGTACCATGTTTTCATTTTTATTTGGAGTAGATGGTTGAAGTTCGGAATTAGATGTAGTAACAGTTGATACTGTACTTGAAGAAGTAGATGGTATTGAATGATCAGTCGTTATTAAATTAGAATTAGGTGGAGTACGAGTTGTAGGCTGTACTGTTCCTACAGGAGGACAACGTGCAATTGATGATGGAGGTTTAGTAACCAATTTTGCTCTTAAAAGAACTTTTTGATTAGGACCATTTGGTCCTTCAGTACCGAGTTTTACAGCTACACCTTGAATTAATTGCTGTCCTTGAACTAAATTTGGTCCATTTCTTGTGACAGCTTGTAAAGGTATGTAAAACAGTTGACCATCAGTTTCATCATCATTTTCATTGTTGTTTTCAGTCTGAGTAGATATCTCTGTACTTTTTTGTTGATTTGTATCACTTTCTCCAATCTGCTTTTGCGTTTGTGCATTATCATCAAGATTTACTTGTACAGCTATTGAAGTACTACAATTTACATTACTCCAAGTTGTTGTTAATTTATCTAATGGTAAAACTTGTATATTAGCCAAAGTTGCAAAATTTTTTGGTAATTCAAATTTGTTTACATTTAATGTTGTATTCGATATATTTTTTATTTCTACTATTTCATTTTCATTTTTTGCAGAATTATTGATGGAATTTTCTTTAAATATTGTCATTTCACAATTATCTTTTGTTATTCCTTCTACATCTTTATTTACTTCACTCACAGATTTATTTATGTTATCTTCGGATTTATTTGCATTATTGACAAATTTATTTGTATTATTTTCAGATTTATTTGGAGCGTTATCAAATTTATTTGAATTATTTTCAGATTTATTTGTATTATTTTCAGATTTAGTTACATCCATCTGGGATAGATTATGAATCACGTTTGATTTATTAGATTCTCGAACTTTACGTCTAAAAGGAGTACTAACGGGGATTTCTGTGTCACTTTCAAATGCATAAACACTGCTTTCATTTTCTGGAGAAAATGCATTTGCATTAGGAATTACTGTTTTACGTTCTTTAACTTTTGGTAAAAAGGGTTTTCTTGGTTGAAATATGGTTTTCTTTTCTGTTGATATCTTTTTTTCATTAGAACTATCTGTAGAATTTTGATCAGGTTTTAGTGCACTATCACCTTCTTCTCCAGGACATGAATCTTTATTTGGCTTTATGTTCCGCCCTTTATTAATATCTTTCAAGTATGTATTCTGTTTGTTAATATTAATATTAGAAAACTCATTCTGCTGTTTTATTTCAGATTGTAATTCTCCTGTTATAATGGGAGCATATTTATTATATGTATTCATGCGATCTTTTACATTAGCCTTTTCTGCTAATTTAGAAAGTGTAACATTAACTGGTCTTACCAAATGTTGAATTTTTGTTGAAATTGATAAATGTGATACATCAGTCTTCTTTTCACAAACATCATATTTAAAAGTAGACACATTTTCCATTTCTAACTTACTTTCCTCTTTAGCAAATGAACTTTCATTTAACCATTTTTCAATTTGTTCAGTCGACATATTTACTTTCTCTTTCCTTACATGCAATGTTGATAAAGACATATCTATAACATTTGTGGATGAAATCTCTGTTTTATGATGACATTCTTTTTCAGTATTTGTTGATATTTCTTGTTCTATTTCATCAGATATTAAATCAGGTAACTCTGATTTATCTTTTTCAGATTTTTGAAGATGCTGATTATATGGTATATTTAATACTGGTGGAGAATTTATGCTTAGTAAAGGTTCATTACTCGACAATTCCTTATCTACCTTTTTATTAGCTACATATGAATTTTGTTCATTTTCTATTTTAACTGTTTCTAATTTATCACTGGTCTTTTTCGTGGTCAGAAGATTAACATTAACATGTGTTTGACAAGAATTTAATACTTTGGATATTGCTTTCTTTGTAAATCCCCGAAAAGATTCTTCGTCATCTGATATTTTTGAAAGGTCGGTTTTTACAAAATTTTCATTTAAAGACTGCTCAATTTTATTCTCAATATCTTGATTGTTATTTTTATTAACAATTTCTTTTTGTACATTATCATCTTTCTTTCTTTTTAATTTATTGAGCAACATTCCTAATGTCTCTTCATCAGAATCTGTACCTTCAAATTCAGTATCTTTTAATTCTTTTTGCTTTAGTCCATTACCTTTTTCAGGTAATGATTTAGTAGAGCTTTGTTCTCGTTTACGTTTAGTTACAAATTTTTCTTTATTAAATTTTGCATTATTTTGAACTTGACATTTTGATTTAATACTTATATTATTTTGAATCTCCATTCTTGTAGTTATATTTTTAGTAGAAGATCTAAGATATCGACTTACAGGTTTATTTAATTTTCCTAAACTTCTTCTTGTAACAGGTCTTGTATTGCTAGTGGCATTAGAACTTACAGATTCTTCATCACTATCAATTTCACAATACTTGTGAACTCTTATTAATCTTTTACTTTTAAAAGCAATTTTATTAGTTTTGGTCTTATCCAATCGTTTATTTGATGTATTATGAATAGAAGTAATCTTATTATCTTTATTTTTAGCAGTTGTTTTTGTAACAGATTGTTTTACTTTAGTTTTGATTTCATTTTCTGGTTGAGTAGTTTTACGTGTATTTGGTAATTCTGGAAAACTGTCCATAGAAACATTATCATCATTTTCTAAATCAGGACTTACGAGTTTCCGTCCAAGAATTTCCATATATACAGCAGCTGCTTCTTTAGTTTTCCTTGTTGGTCTCCTACAAAGATTTTTTGGGGAAATTGTGCCACTATGAGAACGTGTAATTCTTCTCATTTCAGATTTACTTCTTGTACATATGTTTTTTTGCACAGCCTTTTGAATTGTACGTTTCATCTGTGGAACTGATTTTTCCAAGGGACCTTCTTCTTCTTCTTCAGATGTAGAATCAGAATTTGATGTATCACTATTCTTTTGTTTTACTATAACTTTCTTCTTTGGTTTAGATGGTACAGGTTTAACTTTTGAAGGACCTGTTTTTGTTTTATCTGCAAGCACACTACTTCGTAAACCAAGTCTCTTAGTTTCAACTCTTGGTAAAAATTTTCTGGGTGCTAATTTGTTTACAGATTTTAATAACGTTCGTTCTGTACAAGATCTTGTTCTCATAACACATGATGTTTTAAATTTATTTTTGATTCTTTGTTTAGCAAGACGCTGTTCTTGATATTTCTTTTTGAGTGCTTGTACTGTAGATGTAGTACTTTTAAATGTTGTAATATTTTTCTGTATTGTATTTGAGACTTTCTTCTTGTCAGTAATAATAGGTTTCACTTTTGTGATACTTTTCTGACTTGAATCTGGTTTTTGATTTTCAATAGATGTACTAGTTGAAGATATAGTTTTATCTGTTGCTATACGTGCTGGCTTAGTATCTGGCTTTTCCTTTTTACTTCCAACATTGAAAAAATTTAAGCTTGGAGGTAAAATTGGAGTTCCTATATAAAGATTCGAATTAATTATTGATACATAAAATTAATTAAGTATGAAGTAAAATTTTAAAAACCTCTAAAGCACAAAAATGTCAAGAAATCTTCTGTATTTGGTCGTTTGTGAGTTATTAATTCTGTTATAACTGCTGGTTTAGTCTTTTCTTTATCCTTGATAGGAGTATGTGAAGGATTGAAAACTGTCGTTGCACCTTGTGCAAATTTTCTTTGTGCATGTACTTTGGTCCTACAATAAACAATATATGTAAAAAATAAATAATAAAAATAAAAGCTATATTATATCATAATTAAATAAAATCCCTTTTAAATCATTTAAAGAATATAATTATCTTAAACATATTTGCACATCTTTAGATTCATATATTGCACAAAAAATGTATATTAAATAGTCTATAGTAAATTACTCATTAATTATGTTAAAATGTTTATTTATTTACCTCTTTGGAGATTCGGAGAGTGGCTCCATAAGATCCACCAAATCTCCTTCTTTCCTTTTTCTTTTATCATTTCGACTTAACACCATTTTGCAATTTTATTAAAAAATACTTCTGTCAAAAATAACCACAAAAATTTGATATAGAAATATGTTCATTAATACTTGATTACAGAAAATTAAACTATTACCTGATCAATATCTTCATTTTTACAAAAACTAAAAAAATAAGAAGTTAAAAAATATTTGAAAACATTATATTATATAAAATGAGATACGAGTATTGTTACAAATAACAAATATTTAATATAAAAAATTTCAATAAGAAAAAATATAAAATTTAAGAATTTATGTTCTTCTATAACCTTTTAATGCTTCAAAGTATTTTTCATTTAAATTAGATAATTAAGAATTTATGATGCATAAAACCACCTAACATCTGTTCTTTACACTGAGCGAATGATTGTTTATTGTGTCAAACAAGATTAAATACCACGTTCTGATCTATGATGTAGATATACATAGATATGCACCATAAAATGATATTGATTTCTCAAGACTTATCCACATTGCATGTATCGTATTGTGTTGAACATAGTACGGTTTGCTTTACTTACATTAAGCATTCAACCAATAGAAAAAATATATAAAACATGTGTAGAAGAAATTATTAGCACCTTCTTATGTACATATCTTACATATGTCAAAAATTCCTTATTCATTATTTATTAAATTAATTTACATAAAAGAAAGAATAAAAAACAATATTTTAATTGAAAAATTTTAAATAATCGATATTAGCAGAGATATTAATTTCAATGGAATGTTCATGAAACCTCTATCCTGCCATCTATATATCTATGTGCATAAGAATATTTGTTACGTTTTTCGTGTTTACACTTCAAACCTATTAAAATTATACACATGGACTATATTTAGAAATTACTCATACATTATTTACATAATTAGTGTTTAATTTATAATTGTTTTACTAAGGTAGGAAGAACTATGGCGTACTTTGTAATTAGACAAACATTAACAAAAGATCATTACGACTTGTCATACATTAACTCAAATAAAGTGAAATGTCAGCCTGACATTATTCGCAATCAATTAATTGATATTTAAGATACAATTATTATTGATATTTCTCTTAACGAATAATTATAATTTGTAACTTAATGTAGTATTTAAATTGTATATTTAATAATTTTTAATAATTTTATAAGGTAAAAATTGTTCTGTTAGTAATTGGACACTTGATTATGTGATGATATTTCTATAATTTAATTTTCTAAGTGATTTTCAAAAATATGTCATATTAGATATAATATAACATATATTATATACAATTATTCTTATTTACATCTTGTTAAAATACAATATAAATTTTGAATTATTTGCATCTAAGTATGATTAAAAATATGGATTATTACTATTGTTATTCGTTTATACATAATTACATAATTGTGTTTAATTATAGATAGACTATAAATAAGACATCATGTATAATAATGGATCACCACCACCTTATGAATCACCTCCATATGTACCGCCTAGTTATTCACAAACAATGGGTGGTGTTCCACCTGCTAGCCCTTTCACATCTGCAGAAACTTGTATGTCTCATTCTTATTTTTTTATAGTGAACTCTACAATTTAACTAATTAATTAAGAAAATAAATTTAAAAACTTTATTATTTCTTTATAGACACAACTGGACCAACTATAGTAACAACAATTGTTCCACTGGGGCCAGGATCAACACATACAATTTGTTCACATTGCCATGCAGAAATAGATACTACAACAAAGACAGAACCTGGCATGATTGCCTATATATCTGGGGTTGTAATTGCATTAATGGGGTATTTACAAAAATATTTTTCAATTACCAATTCAGTATTTTAATTTATTTATTCAGTAATTTATTATATTACTATTTTGTATATTATCTTCAACAGATGTTGGTTGGGATGCTGTTTAATTCCATGCTGTATTGATGAATGTATGGATATTCATCACAGGTGCCCTAACTGTAAAGCTTATCTGGGACGTTATAGGAGATAAGATAACACAATACTAGTATCTATTGCATTTCACTTTGAAGTCATTTGAAAATTGCATCATATATATATATATATAATGAATAAGTTTTAGTTTTTATCTTCAACAAATATTTGCAATGTTTGGAACATAAACAATCAGCTTCAAATATTTTTCACATGAAAGTTTGATATACAGTGTGGTTGGTAACTGGTGGTACAAGCGGAAAGAGGGTGATTCTACGCGAAAAAAGAAGTCGAAAATATAGAATAAAAATTTTTCGTTTGAGGCTTTGTTTTCGAGGAAATCGACTTTGAATTTTCGCTCGGTACGCGTGCACTTTATCACGTCTCGTTATAACGGATCTCACTGTAGATCGTTGTCTCGATGGATATTATCGCAGTTTAAGTTTGTTTTTGCCGTAACGGAAAATTAGGAATACATAATGAAATAATATGAACTAATCATAAAGTTTATTATTACAAAAATTGCTGAGAATGTTGCCCATTCTGCCGAACACATACTTCTGCTTTTCTAATTAAATTTCTATGAACACTTTCTAACGTATTCGATTGTTTTAAAGTATGAAAGGCTACAATAATCTTTTCTTTCAATTATGTTTCTTGCACTTATGTCAGGATGTTCCAAAACATTGCACTTGCACTTATGTCAGGATGTCCTTTAGTATTTGCTCTTCAACATTTACACTAACGCGTCGTCGACGACCACCATGTCGTCTAAGTTTTTCAAAAGAATCATATTCGTCGAGGGTTCGTTCTGCTCTTTGAATAACACGTTTGCTTGGTTTAAAAAATCTCTCACATGACGACTAAAATGTGGCGGTGCACCATCTTGTTGAAAAATTAAACTTTCTCTAGTTCTCAGCGGTACATCTTCTAATAATTCCGGTAGTTTGTTTTGTAAGAAATCGAAATATGCTGCTAACGTTACATTTCCTTCGAAAAAATATGGCCCAATAATTAGATGTCCGATTATACTAGTCCAGACGTTTACGTTCCATCTTACTTGAAAATGTGTTTCAAGAATAGAGTGAGGATTCTCATTTTGCCAATTATGCATGTTATGGACATTGAACATGCCGTTCCTTGTAAATTTCGCTTCATCGGTCCATAAAATTTTTAACAGAAATTCTGCATCGTTGGCATGCTGTTGAAGCAACCAATGACAAAATGCCTTTCACGAAATCTTATCATGAGGCATGAGTCCTTGTACTCTGGTGATATGATAAGCATGTAAGTTGTTTTCGTGTAGAATTCGAAGAATCGTGAAGCAACTGAGATTATACCGCAAAGAAAGGTTTCTTGCACTTATGTCAGGATGTTCCAAAACATTGCACTTGCACTTATGTCAGGATTTTCTTGCACTTATGTCAGGATGTTCCAAAACGTCCTTTAGTATTTGCTCTTCAACATTTACACTACCGCGTCGTCGACGACCACCATGTCGTCTAAGTTTTTCAAAAGAATCATATTCGTCGAGGGTTCGTTCTGCTCTTTGAATAACACGTTTGCCAGGATGTCGACGATTGGGATACCGGTGTCTGTAATGATCAGCTGCGGCTGATGCATTACCATTACACGCACCTAGCAAAAGTATCATGTCAGTATATTCCTGATTGCTGTATGTAGACATGATGGTAGACTAATAGGTACTGATAGTGGATAGCGATAAAAGTCGAATAGTAAGTTAATAGGTAGGAAAACACTTCGGTCACATTGGAAGTGTTTATCAACATAACGTCAAACGAGACAACGATCTACAGTGAGATCCGTTATAATGAGACGTGATAAAGTGTACGCGTACCGAGCAAAAATTCAAAGTCGATTTTCTCGAAAACAAAGCCTCAAA
>NT_176616.1:1440772-1500748 GCF_000188095.3 Bombus impatiens | reverse complement strand
TCTAATAATTCCGGTAGTTTGTTTTGTAAGAAATCGAAATATGCTGCTAACGTTACATTTCCTTCGAAAAAATATGGCCCAATAATTAGATGTCCGATTATACTAGTCCAGACGTTTACGTTCCATCTTACTTGAAAATGTGTTTCAAGAATAGAGTGAGGATTCTCATTTTGCCAATTATGCATGTTATGGACATTGAACATGCCGTTCCTTGTAAATTTCGCTTCATCGGTCCATAAAATTTTTAACAGAAATTCTGCATCGTTGGCATGCTGTTGAAGCAACCAATGACAAAATGCCTTTCACGAAATCTTATCATGAGGCATGAGTCCTTGTACTCTGGTGATATGATAAGCATGTAAGTTGTTTTCGTGTAGAATTCGAAGAATCGTGAAGCAACTGAGATTATACCGCAAAGAAAGGTTTCTTGCACTTATGTCAGGATGTTCCAAAACATTGCACTTGCACTTATGTCAGGATGTCCTTTAGTATTTGCTCTTCAACATTTACACTAACGCGTCGTCGACGACCACCATGTCGTCTAAGTTTTTCAAAAGAATCATATTCGTCGAGGGTTCGTTCTGCTCTTTGAATAACACGTTTGCCAGGATGTCGACGATTGGGATACCGGTGTCTGTAATGATCAGCTGCGGCTGATGCATTACCATTACACGCACCTAGCAAAAGTATCATGTCAGTATATTCCTGATTGCTGTATGTAGACATGATGGTAGACTAATAGGTACTGATAGTGGATAGCGATAAAAGTCGAATAGTAAGTTAATAGGTAGGAAAACACTTCGGTCACATTGGAAGTGTTTATCAACATAACGTCAAACGAGACAACGATCTACAGTGAGATCCGTTATAATGAGACGTGATAAAGTGTACGCGTACCGAGCAAAAATTCAAAGTCGATTTTCTCGAAAACAAAGCCTCAAATGAAAAATTTTTGTTCTATATTTTCGACTTCTTTTTTTGCGTAGAATCACCCCCTTTCCGCTTGTACCACCAGTTACCAACCACCCTGTATACAATGCACAATGCAAGATTGCACATAATTATATAAAAAAAGTATTTGATATTTACTTTCATGAAGGGAATCATTAAACATATTCGTGGATTTAAATATTAAATGAAAAAGTTCCTAGAATTCAATTTATTTGTTATATTTGGAAACTTTTTCATTATGAAAGTATAAAATAATTGAGCAGAATGTACAAATGAAAACAAGGTTCATCGATAATTTTGTTTACAACAAATAGTACATAATATAAATTTTCATATGTAACATGTTTATAAAATTACTTCTAGGTAATATTCAAGTACTATTGTGTATGCAAGTACTGCTAAAAATCTATTTTTTTAAATTGTTAAAGATGATAAATTTATACAATTTGTGCCTGTTTTTATGAAGTCTATGAAGTCTATGAAGAAGTTTATGGAAATAACTATTTTTGGAAATAATGCACACTGCTGTCTTTTTATCACTTATAAAAATTTATATATTTTCAAATAGAAATAAATACTTTATAACATATAACAGAAAAGTTACATTTTAAAAATAAGATCAATTAATAATGTTAATGTAAAAAAAGTTGATATTCCATAAATTATGTAATTAATGCCTTTCAATGGAGTGCCTATATATGTATAAATACAAATAAATAATTTATACTAATAGCAAATCTCAAAAATGTATTTTTGAATAAGATAGTAATTTTTACTTATATATTTATAGAAGAGACTAATTCTTACAATAGTCATAAAAAAATAAGTGTAGTCATAAAATATAGTCATAAATAACAATAATTGTAAAAATAACCATATTTGATTAACTAATCTGTATTTTTGATATTACTTTAGTGTAATATATATGCTTTTATATAAAATGTTCAGCAATGTATTCTATATTAATCAAATTATAATATTATAAACAAAATGAATAAAATTTAATGTCCTAAGTAATTTTTGCCTGCCTTTACATATTTTCGTCGACTTTTACTAATTAAACATTTTTTTTATATTTTCAAAACTGTATTATTATATAACAATCAAAATTATAATTCAACTAAAATTTTTTACATTTAATATAAATCGGTTATAACTACTTATTTCTTTTTCAAACCGATTTTATCTAAGTGATCTCATAAAAACTTACATGACATTTATTAAAGACTAAACATATTTTGAATTTTGTAAATTAAATGTTAACATAATATAGTTGATAGTGTTTGAAGACAATTAATGAAACGATAGTTCAGAGAACAGTCTCGCATTCTATAACAATCTAACCTTAAAAGAAACGTGATGATCTATAAATATACATGTATATTTATATTGTTTTTACGTGAAAATTAGTAAAAGATATTAAAGTTCTATCTATATACATTATGACAATGTGGCATCATTCTAAATTAATTTGTAATAAATTTGTGACAAAATGGAATAATTTTGCTTTTTACAACTACAACAAAAGAATAAGACATAGTAGTTCAAAAACTACTGTAGAAACAAATGAAGATGTTGATGACCCACTTCCTAAGCAAACAAAAGTTGTTATATGTGGAGGTGGTGTTATGGGTGGTGCAGTTGCTTATCATCTTTCACTTATGGGATTAGGATCTCAAACTGTTATTGTAGAAAGCGGCAGGTATGAAATGGCAGACTTTGTAAGTCCATTTTGGACTGGATAAAAATGTATTTTCATTTATTTACTTTGACTAAATTTAGATTAGGAGGTGGAACAACCTGGCATACATCAGGATTAGTAGGAGCTTTTAAACCAAGTTTGGCACAAGTTAAGCTAGCTCAGAATACCATAGCATTATATAAAGCATTGGAAAAAAAAGGCTTATCAACAGGATGGAAACAATGTGGTAGTCTTTCTTTAGCACGCACAAGAGATCGTATGACTGTATTTAGACGAATGAAAGCACAGTCTATGTGAGTCAATTACTAATTGTAGTAGTATATAAAATTAATTAAATGTAGATCATTCTATGAATATTTTTAGTTCCCGCAATATTGAATGTCATTTGATTACACCAAAGCAAGTACAAGAAATATGTCCATTATTACGAGTAGATGATTTAGTTGGTGGATTATGGATCCCAGGGGATGGAGTGGGAGATCCATATCAAATTTGTTTAACATTAATAGGAGAGGCAAGAAAGAAAGGTGTTTACAGTTTTTCATGAAAGTAAAAAAGGATATAAGAATATGTATTTAATTTCATATTATAATGAGATTGTAAAATTCATTTAGCTCCTAATACTTTTAGGTGTTAAAGTGTTTGAAAATTGTAAAGTTACTAAAATTATTACACAAAATGGTAGAATTGCAGCTGTAGAAACAACACATGGTACTATTGAATGTGAACATTTTGTTAATTGTGCTGGATTTTGGGCACGTAATGTAGGAAAATTAAGCGAGCCATATGTAAAGGTTAAATATTTTCTTTACTGTTATTAGTGAATATAAGAAAGAAATATAATTTTTATAAATAATCTGAATTAAATATATTCTATTTTTAGGTGCCTCTCCACCCTGTAGAACATTATTATTTGCATACAAAATCAATTAATGGTTTAGATCCTATGACCCCTGTTATAAGGGATTTGGATGGATATATTTATTTTCGAGAAAATAACGGAAGTTTATTAGCTGGTGGCTTTGAACCAGTTGCAAAACCAGCATTTGAAGATGGAACAATACCTGGTTAGATATAGATTTTTATTTATTATTGATCTTATATAGACTTAAATATGCAACAAATTTTAATTTAGGAGGTACAGAGCAAAGATTTCTGCCAGAAGATTGGGACCATTTTCATATATTACTTGAACAGATGCTTTATAGAATTCCAAGTCTAGGAAATGCTATTTTAGAAAAATTATGTAATGGTCCTGAAGCATTTTCTCCAGATTGTAAGTGGATAGTTGGTGAAGCACCAGAAATACGTAATTATTATATTGCTGCTGGTATGAAAACGGTAAGTTACCATAAGTTATGAAATTATAAGATATACAAAAATATAATTTTTATAGGTGGGTATATCAGCAGCTGGTGGAGTTGGTCGAGCAACTGCAGAATTAATAGTTAACGGTTCAACATCTTTAGATATGTATGAATTAGATGTGTCACGATTTTTGGGACTTCATAACAATCGTAAATTCCTACGTGATCGAGTAAAAGAAGTTCCTGGCATGCATTATGCTCTACAATATCCACATCATGAATTTAAAACTGGTAGAAATTTAAGAATGTCTCCAATTTATCCAAAACTTCGAGCAGCTGGTGCCATATTTGGTCAAGTAATGGGGTACGAGCGACCATCCTGGTTTCAATTAGATGGTGATAATGGTAGGTTCACTCTCTTTTATAAAAGACAAATTTTCTATGAAAAATTTTATATTAGAAGATAGATATTTCTATATTTTTTAGTATAAAATTCTTCATAAAACATTATTTATTAACATGTCTGTATTATAAAAGAAGAAACTGGATTTTATTATACAGATTGCTTTGCTACACAGATTTAGAGACGATTGATGGGTTTCAAAGATGTAAGATAGCATATACAAATACGTTCAGTAAACCACCATGGTTTGAAGCAGTTTGGAATGAGTATGCTGCATGTCGAGAAACAATTGGACTGAGCGACTATTCTTCTTTCACTAAAATTGATTTATGGGTATGATAGATTATTGTAACTAATATATGGGTATATTATTGCATTACATGATTTTTCAATTCATGTATTGTTTTAGTCAAATGGAACGGAAGTAGTCGATTTTTTACAATATTTGTGTTCCAATGATGTTGATGTTCCAGTAGGAGGTATTATTCATACAGGTCTACAAAATCATCGTGGAGGTTATGAAAATGATTGCAGTTTAGCACGTATTGCTCCCAATCAGTAAGTTGTTTAAATAAGTTGTACAACTTATAAGATATAAGATATAGCTATATAATTAGACTTTTTATATTTAAGTTATATGATGATTGCACCTACTATACAACAAACTCGATGTAAGCATTGGATTAATCGTCATTTACCAGTAGATGGTTCTGTAGCAGTATCTGATGTAACATCAGCATATACAGCAATCTGTATTATGGGTCCTGCTACTAGGCAATTATTATCAGAATTAACAGATACTGACTTAAATCCCAAAAATTTTCCATTTTTTACTTTTAAGGTATTTATTATTAATTATTAATTATATTTATTATTAGTTATAAGTATATTTAATATTATATTATTCATATTTAATTTTATTATGTTTACCACACATTTATTTCTTGAAAAGGAGTTAGATGTTGGTCTTGCTAATGGAATACGCACAATGAATTTAACTCATACTGGAGAACTTGGCTATGTCTTATATATTCCAAATGAAGTTAGTATCCTAAATTAATAAAAAAATCTTTTCTAAATTATGAATTTTATATTTTATTGATGTACACATTACACATTTGTAGTTTGCATTACATGTTTATACAAGATTAGTAGATGCTGGAGTTAAATATGGAATAAAACATGCTGGTTACTATGCAACTCGAGCTTTACGAGTTGAAAAATTTTACGCATTTTGGGGTCAAGATTTAGACACCTTTACTACTCCTTTGGAATGTGGACGAACTTGGAGAGTAAAATTAGATGTAGTTATCTTTAGAATTTGCATGATTTATATATTAAAGTTTAATTAAAACAATATTTTAAAGCTATATGCTTAATAGAAAGGTGTGCATTTTATTGGAAGAGATGCTCTTTTAAAACAACGCGAAGAAGGTGTAAAACGGAAATATGTGCAGCTATTATTAAACGATCATGATCCTGAATTAGATACATGGTGTTGGGGCAGTGAACCTATTTTTAGAAATGGAAAATATTGTGGAATGACAACTACTACAGGTTACGGATTTACATTCAAAAAGCAGGTACATATTTAACGTTATTAACAGATTACTAAATTTATATGATTATAAAACGTTGGTAAATTTTGAAAGCATAAAAATTACAAAATATAAACATTTATAATAATCAATAAATTTTTATTTAGGTTTGCCTTGGATTTGTTCAAAATTTTGACTCACAAGGACGTCCACAAGAAGTGACAAATGAATATATATTGTCAGGAGATTACGAAGTAGATGTAGCGGGAATAAAATTTCCCGCAAAATGTCATTTGCATAGTCCTAATTTACCAACCAAATTTCCAGATAAGGAAAGGGATTCTTACCATGCAACACGTGATCATCAAGTTGTTTGACTCTAACATTATAAGTTTTGAGTTTTGTACAAATAATGTATATAAAGTTTAATAAATTATTTAATAAGTGACAATTATAAATCACTACTTAACATATAAAGCAAAGGATTACTTAAACCACATTTTAATTAATCAGCTTTATCTTTTTTCGTAGCTACAATTCTTAAAAAATTACATCAATGTATACTAGTAATTATATACTATATTACAGATTTTCAGGTGCACCATACATTCTGCAAATACTCCCTAAATGACTTACATAGTACAACATATTAATTTTGGTATTGATTCAATATACCACTTATTCATATTACATTTATATTCAATTTAACCTACAAAAATTCACTATTACTTCTTGAACACCCTTGCTGTCTTGACTTCCTCTTCTTCATTATGATACGCATTATACTGACATTTGTGCTATAATATTACAATGTCGTGGTAACACACTGTCTCAAGTACACTGTTCAAAAGACACATTTTGTGAGGTTGAATGTTCGTTGCTTTCTGATCGATGCAACAATATTTTTATTAAAATATTAACATAATAGTAATCTCGCTTATTCTAGCTCAATTGATACACTTAATATACGATTATTCAATATCTATCCACCAAAAGTTAAGCCCAAAGTATGGTACATCTATCCGTACATTAACAACTTTTTACACGCGATTCTTATTATTTATGTTCTTCTTTTTTACTGTACACAAATCGACAATGAAAAATAAAGCGTCCTATCACTCTGGGATATTCGGTTCCCGAATGGATTCTAAATCTTTTAGGTTCCTACACGAATGAGCTATTGAATCGAATAACCTGAAACAATATAAATAAAAAAATATACATTATATGAAAAATCAAAATAATAAAATACACAATTATTATTAATAACTTACTTTTCAATTTCTGGTGCACAGTGAATAAATTCATGCGTCCAGAATTTGTATGTTGGATTTTTGATAAGTTCAACAAAAGTAACAAGAAGACCCCATGGGTGAGGTCTATTTACAACAAGTCTTTCAAGAATAACTCTTGTAATTTGTTCTTGTATCGCTTGCGTATTAGCTTCAACAAACAAGTACAGAAGTGTACAACAGAAGTAATTCGTATGGGTGTTAGGATACCGCAACTGATTCATAATTGCATTTATGAATAAATAACGGCCTTCTGTATCAAGATCCACTGCCAAGTTTTGAAATATATCCATATGTGCAGAATGTGCGATAGCAGACATGTTAGGCGTATGTCCTTTACTGCGAATAAAAGATATAGCTTGTGTCCCAACATAAAGTACGAGAGCGTTCATTAATGGAATATTATAGCGAAAACCGGTGTCTTGAGACACTTGTAAATTACTACGCAATTCAGAAAGGAAAGTAACTGGAGCTCGCGCTTTTAAATACGAATCAAGTTCTTTTTTGAAACTTAATGGCTGTATCATAGATGCAAAATTTGTCAATATTCGGGGGGTATGTGTTGCTTGTTGTAGCAGATTAACTGTTAAATTCGGTGTGAATGGATCAGGTAACCGCATACTTCTTGGATATGCGCTTAAAATAATATTTTTCATCTGTGTGCAATTAAGTGGAATTACATCACAAAATCCATAGTGATATTCACAAAGAAATTCAGGAAAATCGTGTAATAAGACTAATAGTACTCTAACTGTTCCTCTGTATAACGTATGAACAGGCTTTGCAAGTTCCGTGTTTCGAAGGTATGATGCAAGGTACTTAAAGAGATCAATTAAAAGTTGCGCATACATGCCCCAACATTTTTGTTGTGGTGTAATCGCAAGCGTACGTCCAATAAAAACTCTGTGTGCAACTATATCCAACCAAGCGTAACAAAATCCTGAAGCTTTGGCTGGTCTAAGTATATGTAGCGTATGGCAGAAAGCAGTTAATACTTGATAATTTATTGCTTCCAATACAGGTTCAGGGGTGCAAAGTTCCAAAAAAAGCATGATGAAAATTCTATGATACGGCAATTGTTGAAAATCAGTTCCTCGCATTTCCTGATCCTGTAGTAATACGCCAGCAACGATTCCCAAAACCTTGTTCAGTAAATTAATTTTTGTATGAGTGTTTGTGCTGTCACCAGAATGTTTTACCAGAAGTGCGATCAAACGAACGAAAGCATCCAACGAATGGAAACATTTCGCACGAACAATACATTCTACAGAATTTGTCTCAGCTAAAGCACGATAACACGAATCGACACACATCTGAGTACTCAACTTAAAGAATCTTGTTATGAGATCGTCTGTTTTAAGGATTCCATGAATGTTCATTTGATGGACAAACATTCCGAAAGCTTTCGTGGGATCACGAGCATGCGTTGGATTATGATGCATTGAGATCCATTCGCGTAACAAATATTCCGTCTTTTCCATCAATCCAGGT
This sequence comes from Bombus impatiens, assembly GCF_000188095.3. Lineage (NCBI taxonomy): Eukaryota > Metazoa > Arthropoda > Insecta > Hymenoptera > Apidae > Bombus > Bombus impatiens. The sequence goes on along the minus strand of NT_176616.1, from coordinate 1,492,064 downwards.
GGATCGTCAAAGTCACGAGCCTGTAAAAAATAAATAACATAAATTGTAAATACAAACGTGTGTTCTTGGTGCCTTAAGATTGGCAGAATTTACTTACTCTCACCTGTAGAATTCCAGAATGAATATGCGCCGTAGGGCCAGCAGGAGCTCTGTCTGCTAATACTCCTGTATCATGATTTAGGCGCAATGATTCTATCAGATTTGTCAGTCTAAACAGTAAAATTCTGAAAAAAAAATATATGTTTTATTTGAATTAATTCTGCACTAATTAATATCGTAATATTAATAGTCACCCTTCAGGTGGTGCTCTGTGGTGAGCTATTCGGGCAAGTATTTCAATTGTGTGAAATAGGTCAGATTCGGCAACATGTGTAGTTTGTCTTTCATCAATTAAATAAAGTTGCACCAACTGCATAGCAAATGCTGTCGCCATAGAATTTCCAGAATCTATAGCTTGAGCCAAAGCTAAATCATACTGTGGAAGACTAATTAAATGAGACCTAAAAAAGATAGTAACGGTACTATTTATATTTTATCACTCAAATAAATTTAATAATTTAATAATATATTATGAAAAATAGAATACCTGATAAGATAATCGACAGCTTCGAAGTTGTATCGAAACTCTTCTCGACACTCAGTTAAACACCGAGTAATGTGTTTGTTTGTCCATTGCATGCCATAGGCACGTGGATCTTGTAAACATTTTAAAATACGTAGATGAAGTTCTCTATATCGCAATATAATTTCTGAATCTATTACACCGCTGGTAATGGTAGGGCCATCTAATAAACCTTCTACAGCCTAAAATTAGAGATATATAGATTGCATATAATGTAGATTACATACTTAAATAATATAATTTGTAATAATTTACTTTTTTAAGTAATGTCATAGCAGCGCCTGCATCTCTTGATCTTCGTGTTAGGATAATAGAATCTAAGAGACTGTGAAGAGCAGCATGTTGTGGAGGAGGTGCAACTGGACCCATTGCAGCAAGCAATACTTCAACTTCAGCTGCAAGTTTTTCTAACATAGCTCCAACTTCATCGTTACTCACAGCTGCTGCATATGCAGCAACTTGTTGTGCCGTCGCTACTGCAACTGCTGGATTAGCAGCAAATGCAGTTACAGTAGGTTCCTTTAAGAAAAAAGTATTTTAAATAAACAATATTATATAAGAATTATAAATATACGACATATAGAATATGGAATACATACTGTAACAGGTTTTGGCATTAACAAAGCTTGTGTGTCTCGTTCAGATAGTGGTAAGAATCCTGGAATATTCCTCGCAAATTCTTCATAAACAGCCATTTGTTGAGGCGTCACTCCGCCAACTTTTAGTCTTATTTGTTCAGGCATTCTCTCAGCTTGATATTTAAGTAATGGATCGCAATATCTTCTTCCTTCTTGCCGTGCAATTTTTCGTAATTCAATTTCATTCAATAAACGTTTATCCATTTCTGGAATTGCCTTTTCAATAGCTGTTTTTTGTACAAATGCGCAAGCAAGTTCCATATTATCAGCAGCTACTACATTAGCTGCTTGTTCTGCAAGTTCTTTTTGTTGTGGGGTGGTGCTCATCATTGCAGTTAAAAAAGCTTGTTTTAAATTTGTACTAATTGACGCCAAAACTTGATCACGGCAAGTAATCATAGCCATTCCAGCAGTTAAATTACGAACCATATGTCTTGCTGCTGTTCTCATTCGAACTTCTTCTGGATCTAATGCAAAGTCTTTTCTCACAATTTGTTCGCTAGTGGTTAGAGCTATTTTGATCGATCGATCAACTACAGGATGAATCCATTCTTGAATTGCTCTTTCAACAGCTGGACGAACAAACTGTTTCAAATGTGGGTGCGTTTGGAATAATGGCAAATTATTATTAATGGTGATATGTTGAGAAATATTAGCAATCCCTGTTACAGAAATATCCATATAATTAAAACGCGGCTCTGGTGGACCAGTAGGTAAAGATGGTGTTGTATTTGCTGGAGCTGTTTGTGGAACAATAGTTCCAGCTGTAGTAGGACCAACCAATTCTTCAATAGGACCTTGTGTTTGTTGCTGATTGTTGTTTGATTCAGACTTTTTATTAGGATGTGATAGCTGATATTCTAAGTTCCGTAATTTTTCTGGATCTTTTAAATAAAGCGCAGGTTTTAATTCACCTACATCAATGCTTAAATTTTTGCATAATACTTCTATCTCGAATTTTAAATTCAATTTTAGGTCTGGTTCTTGATGTAATTCTGCTAATACATTCATAATTGCCATTGTCCAAGGATTAGGTGGACGAAAAACACGACTTTTTGCACAACTTTCAAGTACTTTAGCAACAAATGGAACAACATAAAGAAGTTCTTGTTGACCTTTGTGATATGCTTCGACAAGTAAACTTTTTAGATCTATATCAATGTGTAAAATCGGTTTATTTCTGCCAAGAGTTAACATTCCTAGCCAATGACCTAAATTTTTTAAAAGTGAGCGATCAGAAAAATTCGCTATTCCTTTATCACTCCGTAATAAAACCTTTATGTTTCTAAATGTTTCTCTAGTAACCATTTTGTACACTTCTGGTAATTTCAAACAGTCCAGAAAATTTGAATATAAAGCATGGAAATTTAATTCTATGCTTGCACGTTTCATTACTAAATACTGAGCCATCCAAGGCCAATACTCTTCTGTGACAATTTCTCGAATTTCGTCACATTTTTGTTGTAAATTAAGTTGACTAAGATTATTGAAGATGAATGCTGTTTTATCTTGCAAAGCTTCTGGAGGTGTTGTTATCTTTTCTTCTTTATCGGTTGCTACTAATAACGTATCAATGTTTGTTGCATTAGCAATAGAAGGCTAAAATTAAAGAAAAAATCATAAGTAACAGTGAAAATGTATTATGCAGTTCTCAAATTTATATTTTACTTACTCTGGCTGAGAGAGAGGTGGTTGGAGTCGTGGATGATTTCGCTTGAGTAGTGCTTGTCGTTATTGTTGTTGTTGTAATAGTTTTATATGGTGTAGTAACTGGTGCCAGCATAGCTGCTAAAGATTTTGGGAGAACTGGACCTTGAGGTCTTGTGGGAGGCTCCTGCCCCTGGAATCCATATTCTATATACTCAATTAAATGTGGTGGGAACTCACTGAAATGTTGAATTGCCCTAACGTGATCACAGTATGTTTGATAGTCTTTTAAACGGCTTTTGAACCGATCCAGAGCTGTTATGCCAAAGTAATACATCTTGCTGCCTTCTGGTTTCCTAAGTGCATCCAATACAAATCTCAGAGCTAATCCAAGTGTCATATAGCTACTAATCAATCCTCTTTCGATAATTCCTCCGAATAATTGTGCCGTAATTTGCAACTCTTTATCTGGGTATTGAGGAAAAAATCGATATTCCTCAAATAAGTTTCGCAACATACAGTTGAATACTTCTCTCTCTCTTTTACTACCAGAATCTTGAAATTTTTTTAACATATCAAGAACTTCATCAATTGATAAGGTAGGATGTGGCGGATGGTTGTATATTCGCTGAAAGTAACTGTTTGCTTCATCTTCAATTTCTTTGGAAACATTTTGTGCCATATCAGGAAATAAGTTCGATGCTTCAGGTATTCTTGCTTTTTCAATGCCTGTTGGTGGTCCAAGTCGTCCTAATCCTCCGATTGTTGTACTTCCAGGTAAAACAGATGGTCCTTGCGTACCAACTGGTCCTGAATGCAACTGTGAAGATAACGGTAACATTGGAAATGGACTTGGAGAAGGTCCCATGAGACGAGATGGAGAGCCAGGTGCTGATACTAAAGGTCCAAGTGCACCTGATAAATTAAACGCAGAACTACTTGGTGGACCAAGACTGGAACCCAAACCAATAGATGCAAGACTTGAACTTAAATTTCCAAGCGGATCCACTTGTTTTGAAGAAAACAACTACAAAATTAAATAAGATATATTTATATATAAAATTAGTGTACAAGTAAATATAAGAAATTACATTAATTTCGATACCTGTCCTCCCAAAGTTGCTGGATTAAAAGGTTCCAATCCACGATGTCGTAAAACTCCTGGTGGTGGAGGTCTACTCATTGTACTTTTACTCAACATTAGACTACAATTTTGTACCATTGTCATTATTGCCTCGGAACATTCTTGAGATACACTTCTGTAAAATAAAAAAGAGGGGAAACAAAAAAAAATATTAATAATAAGGAAATATTATTTATATTAAAAACATTTAGAATACAAAAACAGTAAAACATACCCAGCACATACTTGCAAACAAGCAAGCATTGTTGTTAGTGTTTCTTGTGGAAGTTGACTTGCTTTTGGTACTGTAAGATCTTCCTTTATACCAGGTCCCATTACTTGAGGACAACGTCTTTGTAAAAACTTTACACAAGCAGTAACAAAAACTTCTCCTTGTTCTCTAATTTTATCAGTCAACCATTTTTCTAATTTTAAATATTCTCTTCTTGAAGCCAAACAGGCTAGATCAATAACGAACGGATACGATTGCGCAGTCAATAAATGAGTTAATGCTTTGAGGTCTTGAGCAACATCAAGAATACGAGATAGTCTTGTTTGATCATGATCTCCACGTATATACCATTCTGCCATAGCATGCATAATAATAGATTTTATTTTAACTGTATTTCCATGCCATGCATGATGTAGAATAACAGCTGAATTTGGATGATTCCCAAGAAAAATAGGCATTAATGTACTAAGTAATTCTTGTCTAAGTATTGTAATAGGAGCACTAATTTGTAATAATGCTAATACAAGAACATCAGGGCAGTGTTGAATGGGCCATTTAAATATTTCTTGAACTGGTCCATACAGTCCTCTTTCTGCCATATGCAAGAGTAATTCAACTACATTTAAGGACCTCCAAGTTTGTGCTTCCTTACTGTCACTCTCTGGTGCTGCTTTCAATACATCAACAGTTACAGAATGATATGGATAATCGGCGAAACAAAATATATCAGGGCACTTTAAAATTTGTTGCACTAAAGAAAACTGTCCTTCTATGTTATCCCAATGACGATAAAAAAGTTCCACGGGAAACATATCTGGAGGATATCCTTGATGTTGCAATCCCAACCTTAATCCTGTGATCAACAAATTCAATCCTTGTCTATCTTTGATAACAAATTCTGCATGATCTAGTTTAACTATCACTTCATTCCAAGATAATGTTGATTGCTGTAATTAACAATGAACATAAATTAAAATTAAATACTTAATTTAATACATAAAGTTATTAGATATCAGTTACTAAAGATTACAATTTCTTTTAAAGCTTGAACAAAAACTTCAACATTCCATGTAGTAGGAGCAGCATTATCACTTGATTTTTCCTTATTTGCATCTTGTGTAGCTCCTGAATTACCCCAAAATGATTGTAATCCTCCAGCATCATCAAGACTACTACAGCTACGTGCCATATGACCTAAAACCCTTGCTGCGCATGTTGGAGATATTTCTCGAGCCCCTAAACCAGCCAAAGCTGATCGACATTCTTCAACACTGTTAGTGAATCCATATCCTAATTCCATAATCAATTCTACTAGAGAATTTCCATCCTAAAATAGACATATTACATGCATTAAAAGATTTTTAATATATAATATATTACAATAATTATACAGTTATTATTATTTGTATTACCATTTGATTAACAGCCATGTTTAGTTCGATTTTGGTTTGCGGAGTTTCCCCGTTGTCTGGGTACAAGAGTGGTGCTAGCACCACTGGTACCAGCTCACGGGGAAAATCGCGCCTCAAATTCTTGAGAAATTTTTCTTTTGCTTCAGATGAAAGGCCAAATTGATTGGCTGAATGAAAAGCTTGAGACAATATAAGATGAAGAACTTCAGGTAATGAATCGTGCAATCCTTCTTCGTGATGTCTGTTGCTTGTTTCAGAATTAATATAATTTTTTATCAATTCAGGCAGCTGTTTTTGTACGTGCTCTAGAGCTAATGTACGAATTTCAGTATTTTCAGAATGGAGCAATGCAATCGCAAATGCAACTTCTTGTACCAGAGTTAACCCAAGTGCCTTTTTTAAACGTAAAAAAAACTTTGGTGATGGGTTCAAAGTCTAAAAGATAAAGTTAAAATTAACAAAAGTTGTTTGTTTTAAAAGAATGTGACATAAAGAAATGTTTAATATATATCAATTTATATAAATATACACATATACACACACCAATTCTGATAATCTTTACCAAAATAAAAAGTAAAATATACCTTTTGTTGATGAAATGGATGGTCTATAGCAAAGCACAGATTAGAAATAAAAGAAGGTTTGCTAAGAAGATTAGTACACTCTTGTTTTAGAAGTTGCACTTGAAAGTAATCTCTCGCACTTAATTCTGGTGACTCTCCTGTGGAAAAGTCGATGCACGAGAGTAAAGAGCGCAGCAAATGTCTGTCTGCCTCCAAACCCTTCCACTGCACCAGCTAGAATACAATAATACATTTTAGAATGATGAATTATCATATATAAAATATGTATATAAACATGAATATATTAGATATGACCTCTACGGCATTATCACATATTTAGTAACAGAAATAAAACTGAGAAAAGATTATAATATATTTCAAAATAACTTCAAACAAATAAGTATTTTACAACTATTATATTTGTTAAGTAACTGAAACATTATTATTATTATTTATGTTTTAGAAGGGAGCATTGAAAAATATACAGAGTTTCATCGTTCGAAATAATACGTTGGAATACATACAAATTACGGAAAGAGGCTAAGTTCAAGATGTATTTCATGCCGCGTGAATATTCAATTGCCATTACTTATAGAATAAGTTTATTAATCTATATATAAATCCACATTTATTTTTTTTTTGTGAAGATGTTCACTTTAATAATTGAAATTAAATGGAATCTGTAATAATATTCACGAAGCATATTGCGTTGTTCCGAGGACGGCGTGTGATGAATAGAAGGTGGAAGGGGTGGACATAAGAGATGCAGTAGTACAACAGGTTTTTTTCTACTTACAACTGATATTTCTTGGCAGCTGTCTCGAAAATTTTTCTTATTTAAATTCGTAACCAAATAACTGATTTGTGACAAAGTAAAAGATAACGAGTCCAGGTTCATAGTTCCATGAATACGACCTCGAAAGCTTCAAACACGTTTGAAGCTTTCTTCGGTATCCACGAATTGCCTCCCCGGATTCTCTCCTCGTTAAAAGCATGAAAACTACATTGGCACAGTCCTGCGACCAACATCGGGATTAATATTTTGAAATACAATTTCAAACCAACGTCATGGCGAGCACAACAAGATAATACTCAAAACGTAACACTACTCCAAAATCACACCATATAACCAGTCACACTTTACTGGTCTTTTTTTCCATCTACTTCGGTAGACTTCTACCTCTACAAGACAGCCGGTTCAATGTTTCTTTAAATCGTCACTAGAGAGCGTTAACGTTCGAATGAAAATCTATTACATTTTCTTATATGTTATATTACTAATTTTTACATAATTGTAAAAAATTTTCTTATAAATTCTATTATAAAGAGCATGTCAATTCATTTTTTTGTTTTACAATCATATACGATTAAGAAAACAACTAAATTTGTTTGGACTTTGATTAATTAATTACGTAAACAGGTTGACCAACTTTACTATAATCATTATTTCAGTGAAAAATAGATATGTATATTTACTAAAATATTTTTCAAGAGATGATAAAATTGTAAATTCTTACTTAATCACATTCGAACATTAGCGTTAAGTATATAAAATAAAAAATAGTAATGATGCTCTACTAAATAATATAAGTGAATCTTAGTAGAAACATAAACTGGTATAAATAATATTATATGAAAAATGTTCACTCCATTTTTGTATATTTTTAAATTTTCTACTTTTTATTAGGTACTATACATTTGTGTGAAGAATAATTTTAAAATCTGATTTACAACTTGATTTTATTATAATTCAGTTATTCTATTATTTTTTATTATTCCTGTAAAATGCAGGAATTTTTTTATCTTACGTTTTCCAGACATGTCTGCTTCTAAAATGAGATATTGTATAAAATAGATCACTAGTAGAGTAATAGTACCAATAGTACACAAGAGTAGGCTGAGTTGTGACTAATAAAGATTCTATAAAAATAGATTTTCTTGTAATTATTATTTAAAAATGGAGATGTCTAATATTAGAAAAGAAACTTTTGAAAGGAAAAAAGTGAAAAAGAAGATGAGGTAAGATTTACTTTGCATAAATGTATTTAAAAATATAATTGAAATATAACAAATATATGTAATATATACTAATTTATTACATCTTTTAAGTAAAGCACAAATGCAATTAATAATAATTAAAAAGAAACAATGTGATGCAAAAGCTCTTAGAATTGTTGAACACCTTCTAGAACCAAAAATAGATTTCCAATGGCTTTTGACTAATGTAAGTATATTTTTATGTGTTTAAATAATTTGACATTTACTTTAAATAATTATCAATTTTTTACAGTTAGGATATATTAACAAAAGTCACATGGAAGATGTAATTGAGGAAAGAGCTATAATCAAATTATGTGGCTATGTATTATGTAGTAATGCATTAACAAAAATAATTGATCAACGATACCATATATCAACAACAAAAAATAAGGTTTATGATATAACAAGGCGTAAAAATTTTTGTAGTTCACATTGTTATGGAGCTTCAAATTACTTATTAGAACAAATGCCCACGAGTCCATTATGGTTGAGAGATAAAGAAGAAATACCAGAATTTAAAATATTGTTAAACAAAGACGAATTAAAAGAAAGTATGCTTAGAGATGAAATTCATGTGAGAGATATAGAAATGGTACTGAATTCTGAAAACACAGATGAACATGTACAAAATAATAAAACATGCAAAAGTACAGAAAATACACTTCTCAGTAAATCTTCAGAAGTTGAAGCACATGATGAATATACAATAAAAATGTCCCCAAGAAGTAGTGAAAATGTAGCAAAAAATATTATTGAAAAACCTGGTATTTTAAAAGAGTTTCCAGAAAATGGTGTTAAGGAACCTGTAGATGTGAAGAAAGCATCTATTAATTCAGAAGATAAAGGTAGCACTGCTAAAGACTACATAAATGATAATACTGTTAAAAGAATATGTACCATAGAAGCTAATAGCTTACTAGATTATACAGGAATTCAAAATACTACAAATGTAAATAATTGTGCTATTCTTGTAAATAAAGACAAAAATCAAGATATAGAAAATAAAGAACAAAATGAGTTACTTGAAACATCAGAAACAGAGGATAATACAACTATTTCAAAATATAATACTGTTATTAGTAATAAAGATCCTATACAAAAAATAAAACAAAATAAAAATAAAAAAAATAAGCAACAAAATTCTACTAAAAAAAATCAGTCAAATAAATTTTATAATCTTGCAATTCATATTGAACATAATGTAAGGAATTGGATTACTGAAGATACAATTTCTTTATTATTAGGAAATGAAGATATTAAAAATCAATTGTTAGAAAATATAGTTCAACATGATAGATACATGCATTTGTGTAAAAAATTAAATAAATTGCAGTTGGAAGATGAAAAAGACATCCATGTAGATTTAACAACAAATTCTTTAAAACCACTACCTCATTTATGTGTTCTTCAAGAAGAGGGAGAAAAAATGGAATTAAAAGTATGTACAGCTTAATTTAAAAAGTAAGGAATTTCTAACATAAGTATCATTTGTAGGTTCGGGCATTTTATAAAGGGAGTATGATTATAGAAAATCACAAAAACGCTACAGAAGTTACTGATGAGGATAATGATTTTACTCCAATATTACCTTTAACAGAAGCACATGCACCTAAAATACTTCGACGTCGAATATTTTTAGACAAACTTAATAAAATGTAATATGATCTTCTATGTTTCTTTAATATTCTTAATTTATAATTTTATAAATATGTTTATTTTATATTTCTTTTTTTGTTATAGATTACCTGACCTATTATGTGCTTTAGCTAGTAATAAATTACCACAATATATATACAGCAGAGAGAAGAGTACTTTAATTAAAGCATTAATTAACACTTTCTCATTGTCTGCTGCAAATGTTATTTTTAAAACAGCTGAATGGACTCTTGTGGGTCTTATTATCATTAAAATGTAAGTATTTCAATAAACTGTAGATATTTAATTATCATAAAAATGATTAATGTTTTAATATATTTTACTTAGGTTGAGCATGATAGATCCTGAGCTAAAATTTGTATTGTTAAGCAAACAAGCATCAATGTACATCTCAATGATTTTAATGTCATACAAGTTGGATTCAAATTATTTAGACAGACTAGTAATGGAATTAATTAATAATACAGATAAACAAACACCTGTATAATAATAAAAATACTAATGTCGTTTAAATCATGCATATTATATAACATCTCTACTCTTTGAATATTGTATATTACATTGAAAATATATACATACTTTTATATTTATTAATTAATATAAGTAGAATAAAGATATACATATGAAATTTTTATTATGTTTTACATTCATTATTCATTAAAATTAAAGAAACGTGCAACGTAAAAAACTAACTGTTCATAAGTTTCATAATTAAGTTTTATTTTTGCATATATTAATAAAAAATGTTACATTATGTTTACAATGCTGGTGTAGGTACGCCAGTAAGAGGAGAGGGTGGACATTCAAGACCTAATGTATCTATTTGTGTTGTTGTTAATTGATCCTCCGTGGAGCGATTCCCAATTTTATCACGTAAAGCTTCATAAAGACTATGTACTGCTTCATTATGCTGAAATCATACATGAGGTTATGAAACTGTTATATAGTTATGATATAATATAACTTTATCTTTCTCTTTTAATAAAAATATATTACCTGACTAGTTGGTTGGAGTGCTTTTATTAGCGTATGAAGACGAGTCGGAGGTAACTTTAGATGGATGTACCAAAGTAACTTTAATAAATGGCGTGTAACATTGTCTCTGCCTAATCCAGCTAAGAAAAATTCGTCAAAGATGACTGTACAGAATGATTCATTAGGAAATTCATCAGCCATATTTAATATTAATAATGATACCTGCAAATCATGTGCAAATTAATTATTATGCTATCAATGATTATTAAGTTTTAAGTAAAATGTACTTACTAAAGTGTGTAAAAAGGGATCTTCAAATGCACGTTGTGCTTGACAATTTGGTAAAGTAGCTAATACTCTCATTAAACCCCTAGCATCACCTCTACCTCTTCCTATTCCACCACCACCTCCTACATGTAATGCATAATACATAGACAAAACAGCAGCAACTCCTGAAAGTTGTGCATATGCTTGACAAGCATCAGGAGGAGGACCAGAATGTTCTATTATAGCAATTGCACTTTCTCTCTCATCAGGCGGAAGTTTACAATTTAATTGTCTTATTTGATCATCGACCTAAAATATGAATTACTAATTATTACATTTATTTAAAATTACGTATTACTATATACAGCCTATGTAAGTTTACCATTAAAGACATAAGTGCAGGTAGAAATTTTGTCACAACTTGACTATCTAGTTTCGGTTCCTTAAAATCTTGCGAATCAATCATTTGCCAAGCAGATAAACCTAATGCAAGCATTCTGAGTAACAATACAAGAACTGCATTTTCTCTAGGCAGTGCTTCACCATTTATCAAATGAAGTGCAATTTTGATTGCACTACTAGCAAGGAAATTTACTGCATATGGATCACATAATATCATGCTTAGATCACCCAAGACTTGTTCTTGACCTCTCTGTAGAAAAATGCAGATCATTTTACTTTCTATCAATAAGTAAATAGGTATTATTAAATGCAAATATTTTTATTACATACCTTAATACTATCCAAAAAACCTTGTAATTCACGGGATCTTTTAATGTCAACATTCTTTTCTCTAATACATGCATCAAGGCACCAAGTAAATTTATGACATGGATCAACAGAAATAATATCTTGTACCTAAATATTTAATATTTAAATAATATTATATTCATTTTGCATAATATTGTATAAGTAATTTAAAATGATACAAATTTACCTCTAAATCATGTAAGGCCATTAATAATTCTGCTCTTAATGTACAATAATGTATATTTTTTGTACGTAAAAATAAAGTTCTTAAAAATTGTAATACCATGTCATATAATTTTACACTATGTCCAATCATATGTGCTAGTTTTTGTACTACTTCACCTTGTCTTCTTACCTAAATATATAAATTATATAATTAGAAATTCACAATTTTTTTAATGAATATTTATTTCTAACATACTATACCTTGGGAGAAGGCATAAAGAAAAGGCTATTTAAGTTTCGATGATCAAATAATATTTGTTCTTTCTCAATGATATATCGACTAAATAATGGAGAAACTTCATCTCCAAATAAACTCTGATTATCTTTCCAAATTTGACGTTTAACTTCAGTGTCCGCATCATTGTATAATTCTTTTTCTCGAACAAGTACTCGTAAATATTTATCTTCTATGTGTGGAGTATTTCTTAAAATACACATAACAACTGGCCTTAGTGCTGCAACTCTTACAGCTGGAAAACTTTTGGACAATAATTCTTTTAATCTTCTGTCACCTGCTGAACCTCTGTCTGCTCTTTCTGTTCCAATTTCATTAATTCTTTTTATTAATTTTTCTCTTAATTCTTCAAGAACTGATGCATGAAAATCTAGTCTTCTTACTCCATGAAGATCAAGTAAAGGTAACATTGGACGTAAAGATGGTAATAAAATACCATTTTCTAACTGAAATTCTTCAATTGCTTTTAGCGGGTCTGTACAACTTGTTAAAGCATCTCTTAAGAAACCTTGTCCAGGTATACCAAGATCATCCAAACCATTTCCAATCTCACAACTATTTTTCACAGTATTCATTACTGTTTTGTTTATTTATATGGAATATCTTTACACACAAATGAATACAGAATTATAATGTAATATTATATGATTCAATAAATTTTTTAATAATTGCGATATATTTTAAGATGTACAAAGAATCATTTCTAAATATTTTTCATTTTTAATTGCAATCATTTATCAAATAACATTTCTCATCATATAAATAATTTTGTATTACTTTTATATAACCTGAAATTATCAGTATATTGTTACACATCATTACAATATCACAATAAATTTAGCAATAACTTCTTATTGAATTTATATATATACCTGCTTAAACCAACAGTGAATAGAAAGAATATACCTATGCGGCGTCACTCGACAGCACAAATACCGCTACTCGACGTAAACAACTAACGGACGACGGTAGCGCAGAGGTTAGCACAATAGATTACGAACGTTCGGAACGCAGGATCCGAATTCCAGCGACTGAGTCAGATTTTTATTCCACGATTCTAAATAGGAAGAAAATATAGCAGTACCCCCAGCAGCGACATCTACAGCCACCAGCCACAATCATCACGGACACGACTTATACACCTCACCTATTTATACTTATTCTGTTTCCTTTTACGAAATATGTACCTATAGCTATATATGTATATGTATATTTATATATAGATAACACAAATGTCAGCTCAGATAAATATACTATGTGATGTATAAAGATCAAATTTACTCAAGTATTGTATTCAGATTGCTATTCTCTTAAATATAATGTAAATTAAAGTATAAATAAGATACAGAAATTGTCTCTAAATTTGTTAAGTGATCTGATTCGAGAGGGAATATATACTGTTTAACGTACATTCATTCATAAGATAGTAGCATTTTAGGTTACTATGGCACAATCAACAGCTAGTGGAACGTCTTCTCGACGATATATGAAAGAACACGATGTTAATGTACCATCTTCATCACGCTATGTGGATAGTGAATGGGAAACTAAAGAGGTAATAGTTAAAATTTGTTACTCTTATTTTTGAACCACAACAATTTGTTCTTGTTACTTTACATAAAAAATAAATTACACTCTATACATATGAAATTTTAAAAACATTTTACTCTTACTTATTTCTGTATAAACAATAGCAATGATTACATATATTTATTTTAATACTAGAATAATATTTACCTACAGTAAGCTTTTTATTTTCAATATCCTTAGGCTTTACGACAAAGAGAGCTTGAGGAAGCAAGAGCGCGAGCTGCACAAATGGAAAAAACAATGAGGTGGTGGTCAGATTGTACCGCTAACTGGCGAGAAAAGTGGAGCAAAGTACGTAATGAAAGGAATATGGCAAGAGAAGAAGCAAAGACGCTTAGATCAAAATTAGAAATTGCTGTAAAAGATGCAAATAGTTATAAACACGAATGCCAGGAACTTGAATTACAAAATGAACAATTAAAAAAAGAAATGGAAAAAATACATATGGTATTGTTAAAACACGCTGGCCAATTTGATCAACAAATTTTTACAGTTTTAGAATCAGATCCACAATTAAGAAATACATTAGGTATAGATGAATTATTGAAGTTTTACAATAATGTGGAACAAAGTGAAAGTGTAAATTCTCAGAAAGATTTACTTACTTGTAAAGTTCTTGATGACTCTAATGTTTGCTTAGGAAGTCATAGTATCTTACCAGATAGAGATATTGAAGAATATGTATTACAAGGTGCAGTGCCAAAACATGCTGTAGAATTATATAAAGAGAGTCCTCTTAATTCATTAGATAAAGATATTGCAGGATTGGTTGCAGATTCTAATTCTGTAGAAGATAATGTAGAGAAAAATTCGTCTTCATTACTAACTCGTGTAGATGATTCATATGCACAAAAAATAATTTTACTCCAACATAAATTGGATGAAGCTACAAAAACTATTTCTACTGAAAGAGAGTAAGAATATGAAAAATTATTATTTGTTTATATCTAACTTCAATTTACTGAATTAATTGGATTTTATTTTAATAGAGAAAAAAATTCTTTACATCGTAGTATGGAAAAATTGAAAGCAGAAATAATACAATTAAGAGAACAGTGTGAAGAATTAGAAGAAAGCAAAGCTGATGTTACAAGAGAATTACTTGAATTGAAAGATCGGTTTCAAATTAAGCTTAGCGATGTACAAGCTGGTATAATTGATGAAGCTTCCAGTAGAGAAGGAATGAATCGTCGTCTGTGTGAACTTAGGGCTGAGGTATATCTTATAAATATATGTCGGAGAAGAGTCAGGAATAGGGTTGTGGGTGTTTGGTAAATCTTCATTGGAATTGGCCATCGTTGTGGTATAACAAAGGTACAGTCTGCTAGCACGAGTATGGATACTACCGACTCTACAATCAACCGCGGCGGTTGAGCACTCGCGACACTAGTGATAATGGTCTTAGGTTCGATAACGAATCCGCGGTCAACGGGATGATAGATATCCTTGCTTACAAAATCTAACTCAACGTGTAATACTCACAGATCGTAAGGCACTACTCTCTTCGTCGATAAGATCGCAAGAAAGAATGAATTTTCGTCCTAATGATGCCACAGAGGAAAACTATAATGGGGTGTGTCTGAGGACACGAGATCATCGGATTCGTCGAGTATAGTCCTCGTTCCGAAAGTACGGGAAATTGACGTCGCTGTCAATTGGTCAATTTGGGACTGATGCTTTGGTGGTAACGATATTTGACCCTAATTATCCGATAGGATTACATACCGACGCTAGTTTGGATGTATATGAGGTTGAAGGTATAAGGTTAATGCATAAGGTTGAAGGTATATATACTTACAGGTATACATACATACTTGACGAATCCGATGATCTCGTGTCCTTAGACACACCCCACCATAGTTTTCCTCTGTGGCATCATTGGGATGAAAATTCATTCTTTTACACGTTTGAGTTGGATTTTGTGAGCAAGGATATCTATCATCCCGTCGACCGCGGATTCGTTATCGAACCTAAGACCATTATCACTAGTGTCGCGAGTGCCTAATCACCGCGAGTGATTGTCAAGTCTGTAGTATCCATACTCGTGTTAATAACCCGTACCTTGGTTGTATCATGACGATGGCCAATTCTAATGAAGATTTATCAAACGCCCACCACCCTATTCCTGACTCTTCTCCGACATATAAATATAGAAATATATTTAAAACTTTGATATATTTGTAATTATTTGTGATTATATGACTTTAGTTAGAGAAACTTCAAGCAGAAAATGCAGCCGAATGGGGAAAACGAGAACGTTTGGAAACGGAAAAAATTTCTTTAGAACGTGAAAATAAGCAACTCCGTAATGAATTAAATGATTTACAAGAAAGGATAGAATCTCGACGATCACGTCCAGTTTCCACATCAGACAGCGATACAAGACAATTGCAACAAGAATTTTTAGTTAGGAATGTGGTTTGTACTATGTACTAACACTTTAATTTGAATATAATATATGTTTAGTATATAATTATACTAATTTAATTAGCATTTGTATTATTGTTTATTGTTAGACAATATTGAAAAAATCTCTGGAAGAAAAAACAACAGAACTTTCACATGCCATGAGAAGATCAGAGCAATATGAAGCAGAAGTAAAGAGAGTTAGAGCGAGAGTAGAGGAATTGAAAAAAGAATTAGCTGCAGTTCAAGATGAAGTGGATGCTGCAACTAACAATGTTCGTAAATTGCAACGAGCAAATAAGGATCTCTTAGAACAGTTAAAATCAGCTAATGTACAATTGGAACATTTTCGAAATAGGTAAATGGTAGCAATATTTATTAATATCTTGATTATATTATATATCCACATTTTTTTCATTAAATTATAGAACTCATATTGACAATTAATTTGTTATCAGTACTGATACCTATTCGGTAGATGTAGGAACAGGAGAAAATCTTGAAGAAAAATTACGTATAACTAATGATGGCAAATTAGCAAATGGTAAGTTTCAATATATTGATTTTCGTATCAATTTAATAAATATAAATAAATCATATAAATACTATTTCAGAGTATGAGCCACAGGAGGCCTAGTATTCACTCATTTTAATAATAATATTAAATTAATTCGAGCAATGATAAATGTGAAACTTGGAATGTGAAAAGCAATTTTTTCCATATTTTCCAAAATGTATACACCAGTCGATGTAGCAATACTTTTGAATTATGTCAAAACCCTGTTAAATGTATAAGAACTTATTTATTTGATAACTGAACTGAAATAATGAAATATTATTGTCTATTTCAGTATTGTATTATTGTTTAAATTAGACTATTTTTTCAAGTTTGTATTATAATTTGCTCTTTCTTATTAATTTTACATATAACTGTATATATATATAATTCTTTTTGTAATGTTTTATACTATGAACACTTTTGTGAATATTTTAAATATTTCTTATTTGTAAAAATTCACATTCCAATGTATTATGTTTTAAATATTTTTACTGTATGTATATAAATAATGTATATAACTTAAATCATATATGTCGGAGATGAAAGGACACCGGAGCCGTCCCTCTGGAACTTCGGGAAAATCCGTAAAATCGTAATTAAAGTTTACAGTCGTAATTAAACAATTTGCCGTTATCCTGCCCAATTGTACTTGTTTGCGATTTGTGATAATAAACTTGGGCTCAAGGCGACCATTAGTCGCCGAACGTAGCCGCGGTCAACGGGACGGGCGCTTCGCCTAACAAAGGTGTGGAGTTATAGTATGACCCTCATTAAAAGAAATACCAATAGAGATACTTGACAGTAAAACATTCCAACGGTTTCTGAGGACAATGAATACCTGATGTTGAGGCACGTACACAGCGCAAGTCCAGTTAGTCCGAGGACCCGCTATAAAACCTGGGTTTTTCCGGCAATTGAGATTTTCCAAACGGACAGACAGTCTTTGTCCCAAACTGACCAATTGACAGCGACGTCAATTTCCCTTACTTTCGGAACGAGGGCTATACCCGACGAATCCGATGATCTCGTGTCCTCAGACACACCCCATCATAGTTTTCCTCTGTGGCATCATTGGGACGAAAATTCATTCTTTCTTGAGATCCCACCGACGAAGGGAGCAGCGCCTGACGATCAGTGAGTTTGAGTTAGAGCAAGTATATCTTTCATCCCGTTGACCGTGGATTCGTCATCGAACCTAAGACCAACGTCACTAACATCGCAAGTGCCCAACCACCGCTGTTGATTGTCGAATTAGTGGTGTCCATACTCGTAGCATCAGGCCGTATCTTCGTTATCACACAACGATGGCCAATTCCAAGGGAGATCCATCAAACGCCCACAACCCTGTTCCTGACTCTTCTCCGACATATATGTATGTAATTTCAAATTTTGTTTCTTACCTAAAGACTGGTGAAGTTAGATAATGAGAGATTATCTGTACCATCTATGATACCTGATATTTATATGTGCGTGGTTTGTAAAATAAGGTCTAAAAAATCGTGAATGTACCTATGTCTATATTATATGGAAGTTAATGCCCTAATTTTAAGTAGAAGAACTATTTAAATTCAAGCTTGACTGTAATGAATTTAAAAGAGGTCATATATATTTATTAATTGATGTAATTAATATTTGAAGGCGAATAGAAAGTAGAATCCTTTATTTGTTTAATATATGTTTTATTGATAAAAAAGGTTAGATACTAAAATTTGATGCAGCATTAAATTTATAATGTACACTCAGTACAAGTACCTCAATAAAAATGATATGTAGTGTGTATATGTGAAAGAAATAATAGAAATATTATTACATTCATAAGATATATGAATGATCATAAATATTAATGCAAGGATAAACAAGAAGAATAATCTAAATTGTAATAAAAAAATATCTCTAATATTAGTAAAGTATAAAATAATCTACGAATAAAAACTAAGTTTTTTTAAACAATACAAGAGAGTTTTTATACCTTATAATCACTATTTAACATTTCATGGGAGTACCATCGGGATATGTCGGCATTTTTGGTTTGCAAATTTTTGTTCTACCATTAGAACCATATACAATATTGCAAGAGAATGTAAAATATCCACAAGTCGAACTTTTCGTGTAATAACGATGTTCATATTTTCTTGGTGAATTTCTACCATCTAGTTTACCAGCAATGCTGTTTGTTATTGTATAATAACTTGGTTTCATTGGTACATTAGAATTGTATTTCGGATATTCTGTTGAAGTTTGATATCGGATTTGTGGAAAAGTATTTTTTTGCTTTTCTTTAGATGCAGCATGACTTTCTATTAATCTTTCATGATTAGTTTTAAGAGATCTGATTTCTGAAATAGGTGATTTATTTTCGTAAGTTAAATTTGGTTCTTTTGGAATCAGGGAAACTGTTTGAGATTGAGATTTCCCATCGCCATGAGTAATAATTTTATCACCAGCTACAGATATTACTCTACCACGAAAGCCAGGTGGTATAGTGTACCTCGATTGTAATGATTGACCAGGTTGGAGGACATCACCAACTTGTGCTGCATTAGTATCTTGTTTCACGTGAACGTCATACTGATTTCCAGCTGCAACATGTAATGTTTGTAATTGATAATTACTATTATTTTGTTCTGCAGCATAGCTTTTTGAAATCTTCGGATTCATTGAAGTTTGAAATGATGACATGTCATAATCTTCACCATTATATTCTTCTTCATAATCATATACTGAATCATCCAGTTGGGACTTCTCAACAGATTGATCTGGTTTACTAGTAATATTTCGTGAATTGTCATCTGGCTTAGTAAAAGTTCTTCTTTGGAAACTAGAACTAGTTTGTAAACCTGACTGAAGTTTGTCTTGATTATATTCATTATCTGGGGCTGTATTTATCCTTTCACTACTATTCTTCTGTACAATTTGTGGTCCATAAGATGGTTTGAATGGTTTAAATAGCTCACTATCCGTAAGATTGAAGTTGAATGGCTTTCTAGAAGTTGCTGCACCAGATCCCGATCCTGCTTGCGCAGCACCAGTGTAAGTAATTCCATATTGGAAAGATCCTTCAAGTTGCGATTGAGATTGACCTGTATATGCTCCACTTTGAGCGGAGGCTGTTCCACCTCCGCGGAATGGTTTCGAATATCTTTCAATTTTTTCATCTGTCTTAAGATATGGTTGAAAACCAATTTGAGCTTGACTTGAAGTACTTCCTTCACCATTTGCTTGAGCATCTGCCATTCCACCTTTGGAGCTTGCTTGTACTTGGGAATTTGTACCATGATTCCAGCCACTACTTTGTGCACCTGTTGTTGTGGCACCTAATTCTGAATTTAATTGAACTTGTGTTTGACTCTTTCCATAACCACCAACTCCTTGAGCATTGCTTACTACACCTCCTTTACCACCATTAATTTCAGCTTGTGCACTTTTATTTATGTCAGTACTACCAGCTTGAGCTGAGAATGATCCAGAACCACTATAAGTACCTGTTACTTGAGATTGAGCTGTACCTTGTTGAAACTTGCCTTGAGCTGATGCGCTTGCTTGAGTACCTGAATCTGTTTGTTTTACAGAACTAGATGCTTGAGAATTAGAGTTATCATTTTCTACAGGTAAAAGATTACTAGGTTGTTGATAATATTGAGGAACCTCTCCAGTATTTGTTATGGATCTTATATTGGATGGATACTGTATACTACCAGGATATTGTCTGATACCTTGTCCTTCACCTGGGTATTGTTCAATTACTTGTCCATGCCCTACAAGACTTGAAGTTAAAGCTCCTTTATCTTGCCATCTTGAACTGCCAGGATATTGTCCTTGCAATGGGTAGCTCGGCGGTATTATTGCACGATTTTCTGAATATTTTCCTTGAAAAGAATCTCTTGTACCATCAAGATTACTTGTTCCTGGTGCAGTACCTGTAGAATAGGTAATACCACCACTTGGAGCTGTGACAGATATTCCTGGTATAATGTCTCCATCAATCTTTCTACCTGGTATCACGTTTCCTGGATAATGTACAGTTTCTCCTAATTGACTTGCTGGTGGTGAAATACCACCGCCATAAACACTTGTAACATCAGCAGGACGACCAGGAAAAGTCCTTGGTGTACCTGGTGTTCCAAAAAATTGTGTAGGGGACTGTCCACTGGGATACACATTAGTATCTCCAATTGCTTTTGAGTCTGTTATAATTTGGCCATGAAGAGTATCTCTGGTATCTGGTACAGTACCACTAGTATAAACACCACTCGGGTAAGGTACACTACCACCAGTTACAGTACCAGGTATTCCTCCAGGATAAGTAACATCATCACTAGTCGTAGTACCAGGTACACCCCTAGGATAAGTTATGCCACCACCAGTTGTTGTGCCAGAAATTATTCCAGGGTGTGCTATGCCACCAGCAGTTGTAGTACCAGGCAGACCTCCGGGATAAACTGCAGCATCACTAGTAGTAGTACCAAGTACACCTCCAGGATAAGTTACACCACCACCAGTTGTAGTACTAGGTACACCTCCAGGGTAAGCTACAGTACCGCCAATTGTAGTACCAGCCACACCTCCAGGATAAGCAATGTGACCAGTTGTAGTACCAGACACACCTCCAGGGTAAATTGTACTACCACCTGTTAAAGTTCTAGGCACTCCTTCAGGATAAGCTACACCACGACCAGTTGTTGTACCAGGTGCACTTTCAGGATGAACTACACCATCACCTGTTACAGTACCAGGCACTCCTCTAGGATAAGTTACACCACCACCAGTTGTTATACCAGGAATGCTTCCAGGATAAGCTATACCACCACCAGTTGTTGTACTAGGCATACTTCCTGGATAAGTTACACCACCACCAATTGTTGTACCAGGCATGCTTCCAGGATAAGCTGCACCATCACTAGGTACACCTCCAGGGTAAACTGTACCACCAGTAATTGTAGTACTAGGTACACCTCCAGGGTAAGCAACATCACCACCAGTTGTAGTACTGGGTACACCTCCAGGGTAAACTGTACTACCAGTAATTGTAGTACTAGGTACACCTCCAGGGTAAACTGTACCACCATCAATTACAGTACTAGATACACTTCCAGGGTAAGCAACACCACCACCAGTTGTAGTAATAGGTATATTTCCAGGGTAAGCAATACCACCACCGGTTGTAGTAGTAAGTATACCTCCAGGGTAAGCTACACCACCACCAGTGGTAGTACGAGGTGGACCTTCAGAATAAGGTATACGCCTACTTATTACAGTACCAGGCAAACCACCAGGGTGAACTGCACCACCACCTGTTATAGTGCTAGGAACTCCTCCAGGATATGCTACACCACCAGCAGTTGTTGTACCAGGTACAGTTCCTCCAGGTACACTTCCAGAATGGACTACTCTACCATCAATTGTAGTAGTAGGTATATTTCCGGGATAAATTGTGCCACCTACTCTTGTTGGGTATGATGCATCACTACCAGTTGCAGTGTCAGGTATACGTCCAGGATACATTGCACCACCACTAAGGTAAGGCATGTGATCTCGAACTGTACTAGCAGGTATTTTACTAGGATAAGTTGTACCCATTCCAGGAGTGATCATACCAGATTGTCTAACAGTATTATCTCCTGGCTGTTTGATTGCTGAAGAAGCATTAGTTAATGTACAATAGAAAGTTTGAAAAATTCAGAAGATTAGAATGAAAATTCACTGATATGTTATTCATTGTGCATATAACGGTATGCGAAATTGTGTTTTCGGATAGCAATATTTACAATACCTGGAATTTGAACATATCTATCTGGAACATTTTCATCAGTATATTTTGAACAATCTTCACATCCATTACTACCCAATGACATACTTTGTGCTTGCCCCATACCATTGCTTCCAGCTAAAAATGTTTTGCAATAACAAAAATGCAAAAAGTCATGCAATAACATAGTAAAAATGTTTTCTTAATTACGCACTAACAACTGCGCGGGAAGATTGTTGAGTAGCTTCAGCCTCGGCCTTGCCTTCTTTCTGTTCATTATTACCGATACTTAAGTATTGAGATTGTGTCTGTCCTCGAAATTTTCCTGGAGATGGTTGTACTTGACGACGCAAACGATTTTGTTTAAAGTTTTTATTAAGCTTCTGCCTTTCTTCAAGCGCGACTTGTCTCTTAGCTCGACTTATCAGTGGTGTTAGAAGCATATCAGCTACTCTTCTTGTTACGATGTCATTTTCATCCAGGGGAAGTATATTAAAAAAAGGATCTATCGTTTGTTCGAATATTGGAATAGTTTTTTGTAGTAAAATAATTTTGTGGCCATTACAGAAATCAACTATTCTAGCCCCTGCAATTTGCCATGCCTGTCAAAGGTAAATTATTTTTTGTATTATATAAGTAATAATAATGTTAACAATATCAGTAATGTGTTACCTCTAATTTTGTCAAAACTTCGTTTGGAGCATAAAGAACTTTTGATGTTTGCTTCTGTTCAATTCCATTTTCTGAAAACCCTTCTGCAGCGATATTGTCTTCTAGTTTCTCTATATAGCAATTGTTTTCTTCTCTATCTTTATATGCACTAAAATGCTGTAAGAAATAAAAATTATAAAATATTGTTTATACAATTTCGGTGAGTAAAAGTTCTCATTACCGTTTCATAATCAGTAAATGTCCATTGCTTCTTTATTAAGTGCTTGCTAACATTCGGTATTTCAAAGTCATCATAGATGGAGCGGTCAAAGCGTTTTTTTTCCTATGAACGAAGAATGAAAATTATTAAGGGAATTATTGAGATTAAAAAAGTACGTAAAACGAACAATATAGTTTTTTATAAGATAATTTTTAAATCTAAAAAAATTGTTTTACACTTTTTACACTTTTCACACTTTTTAAATACAATATTCGAATCTTAATCTCTTCAAAATGTGTATTACTTAAATTTATTTCTAAACAATACATAATAATTGATAACATTTTGTGATAAGACAAACAAAATAAAAGAAGACGTAAAAGAAAAGAAAACTAATCGAATATAGGAATTAGGAACGGGTCGAGTTGATTTCCTATCAACTTATCTTATGAACTTTGATCTCCAAATCTTTGGTCTCTCAACTAGCTAGAGTCACACTAATATTTAATTTGTATTAAAAAATTGAGTAAGTCTTATTCGAATTGGGAAAGGTACATAAAGAAATTCATTGTATATGAATTATTCATTATAATAAATTACGTACTTTTCTTATTATCTGACTTAGATATTAATATACTCTATAATGTGTCTACAATATTTTGATTTGTAAATAATTTAAAAACGAATATATTTAATTAGACATCTATAACTTTCTTTTTATGAATATTTTTAAATATGCTTTAGATTAAATTCATTCGTTGCGAGCAAATGTTTTAAAGATTAAAAAATTAAAAAATTGAAATGAAAAATAATGGATGACAACTTACATAGTATTTTGAGAGTACTGATCCCGAGAAGAAAACCAGGATGACAAGGATTGGTCGCATGGCTCCAGTTTACTTTGAGGCCTTCGCTGCGACTGTTGGCTTCTATTTAGCGGTAGTTCTAGTAAATTCATTCGCCGATTCCCTCCAAATATGTAGTACCTCTTCCCTGTTTTTCTTCTTCTTCGGCTTAGTTACACTCGATCTTGCAAAGAGATCAAGAAGTATGAGGATTTGAATTGAAGCTTGGGTGGGGGAATAGTTTGATAGGGGAAATTCTAAGAAGCGTGGGTATGTAAATCGTGATATGAAGTGCGTCTGCAGTCTTATAAGCATCACGTTATCTTATGTCGTCTCATGATGTCCAGATCTCCTTACCGGCATGTTTTCACAAGCATTTTTATGCTTTTATAATAACAATATTCATGAAGTTGTGCGGAGAATCTTTAGAATATATGAAGAAATTAATGGAAATAAAAGACAAACAAAGTCAGATCTAGGCCATTTTATCTAATTCATATTCTTTGAACAGCTATTCATTTATTTGTATTCAATTTATTACAAATTCTATTTTATCAATTACCAAGTATTTAGACCAAACTTTTATTAAAAAAAGCTACTTGTATTGCTATACAGGAATACATATATAGTAAAAAAGATCATTAAAATAATATACCCATTATTTTTTGTTCTTAGTATTTTTTATTTGTTTATCAACGCCAACTTAAGATGACACCTTCTTTTTGCTTTGAATCGCACATAGTATTTCGAAGATGATATTCCTATTTACGCAAAATTACTTTTGGATAAGAGTAATCTATTTCACCATACCATTTCGCTGCCTTACTTTCCAAGACGCAAATATCTTTCTAATCGTACATGATATCGCCTAAAGTCAGTTTATGTGACCATCATCGACTGACTAAGATAGATGTGTTCCCCTTCATTGCCCTAATTATAAACTCCAATCCATTTGGTAAATACAGAAAGTCGTTGTTTGCTCTTCTTCGAAGTGTTATTAAACTATCGCACAGTTCATCAGCAATAGAAAAAGTTGGATGAGTAAAAGTTGGATTATTCGTATTTGGCAATTATATTAATACGCGCTATATAGCTGTCTAGTTATGAAGCTGTGTTAAGTGAATCTTTACCATAAATATATTTTTTATTCTTTGGAAAATTTTTCGACTATAACTGCGTATAAAAAGCGTAGCTAACGTTTCTTGAATAGTTCCGTTTTCCTTCTCTTCCATTTTAGAATATGAAAAGAACAAAATATAGATAAAAATTAATAAGCAAAATTGTAAGCAATTAAAACTAGAATGGGTTTTTACAAAAATATTATACACACTATCAAGTATATATAGCTATACGTATATTTTTTTCATTTTAATAGATATGACTTGCACAATTCGTAGAAAAATTGGTAAAATGTTTGCTTAGGCACTCCAATGTACAAATGGTACATTACATACGTAAAACGAAAATACATTACAACTGTGTTAATTATTAAGACTATTTGTGACATTCTAGATATATACTAATGTATAATGTAGGGAATGCTATTTACAACATGTGATTTTACATAACTATACAATATAACATTACATTTTGGGATGTAATTTAATGTTCTGTGTTTAATCTTCGTAACAGATCGATGACTAGGATACAAGTACTTGTGCTCGCTTTTGATTTCAGGTTATTACAAACAAGTGTTCTAATGTATGACATTACTGTGAAAAAATAGATAAACTACGTGAAATCTTTATTATAAAACCGCTGCTATTCGATTTTCTGTGCAACCGTCCTTTTGTAAGTTTTTATTTTAGCCGAGAAAAGTAATTTCATTTTTCTTAAATCACCATGTAAGTAATTACGAAAAAAGATTAGAAAGATTATGAAAGATATGCGTGAACCATTTCATACATAATATACATATGCAGTACAAATTAACAAAAATTCGATGGGTTGCGCATAGAATAGCAGATCGGATTGGACTAGTTTACACTCAGATCGTTACCGATGATCGGTAACGTATCGAAAACAAAAAAAATTCTTAATTACATAATACGACCACTAGAGGGCTACTAGATTGCATATGGCCGTCGGTTCCATTTATGAAAACTCGAATCACAGACAATACGCGTTCGTATTTAAAAACGCGATTAACGTACTACAATATAAAACTATGTGTTTCCTTAGATATATACTTGTAGAAAAATGTGATCCAAAATTACATTTATCCACATTATCTGTTGTTTTAATGGAAATCCTAATTGCTATTCAATATTTTTCCGCTTTACTTTATACACTTCAATGATTAATTTTGCCAAATTTGTATTTGACCACCGTAATAAAAATATGTAGTTCAATGTAAACGTCTAACATACATTTTAAACAAGACGTTGTAAAGTTACAAGTTCTTGAAAAATGTAATTTCTTATATACAGATTGCTTGAACTAAAAATAGTTCTATTCTTTTCACTTATTTTTATACTATTTCATAATTATATGAATGTCTACATATAATTTGATTGGTATTCGTTGGTAATCTACACTTCAGTGTATTGTTAGTTTCAAGCCTCGAGGAATTTTTAGCTGCCTAGAAGAGCTTGGAAAATTTGATCAATGCAACTAATACTAAGATAGGTATGCATATAGGCACTGCATTTCACTTTAAATCAATAAATTAGTTTTGTTTCTTAATACGCGTGATATGTCTTTAAAAAATTGTAACTACGTACGAATAGTATTTAAGGCACAACACTAGGAATTGATAATTCACAATTTTATCGTTAATATGACTATGTGCTAGATGGTCCCTAATTAGGAAGGTGTGTGGAATAATATTCGTGATATAAGTAATCTCTATAATATTTCTTATCCTCGTTGAACTCATCTCAAAATTGACTCCATATACTCAACTATATAGAAATGGGTGTTCATTGCTCATAGAAAGATGTCAGTAAGTAAGATAATAGAATTTCAAACGTTTCCCATTAAAACTTAACGAACTTATCTTAATATTGATAGGAATGACACTAGTTGCTAGTAAGTAATTACGTCTTTGTATCTCTATGAAGCGATTATTTAATCATTCATATTTTTTGATGTAGATTGTAGTTCTTTCATGCTTATGATACACATTCAAACCCAGATTGAACGTTTCATGAGTATAAAATAATCTTTGGTGTATCTATGTACGATAATATTGCTATCGTTATTCGCTAAAAATACTTGCCGTAGTTTTGTTCTAGCATTTTAGACGAATATTCTTCTTTTCTTCGATATGCGGTTATTCTATGCAATGGCTAAATTAAGTGTCATCGTTGTCGGCTGGGAAAATGCGGAAGACCTCGCAGGGTCGGAAAAATCATAACTGTTAGAAGAGGTTTGACTGTCATTGTTGAAGCGACTAAGATGTTCCGGATTAGGAGATATAACGGAAGTTCTAATGACCATTCTGGACACACACTCTGGATTTTTGGTTGTGTTATCAGATGCTTTCCTCTCTCGTTCTTCGCCTGGGGTTTTCTCTCTGTAGAAACGTTTTGATGGCGGAGGTGTCACTGATGCATCGGGAACCCTGGTGTGCCTAATGATCGCGGAAAACGCCGAAGATGAATTATTTTGATCGCGATTGAGACCCAGGCGAGGAACGATAACGCTGGTAGGGGATGCCGTGACGCACGACGTTGTTTGTAGTCTGTTCAAAGAAGATGCCAGCGGAGCACAGGATTTTGTTGACGACGATGTTGCTTTTTGATCGTTCCCATCGGCTTTATCCGCAGATGATCGATGATGCGCTCTCATACATGATGACTCTTCATGTTTGTAGAGATACGACTTCAGAGCAAATGCTTTACCGCAGCGACCGCATACATATGGTTTGGTGTTCGAGTGCGTTTGTATGTGGGCGCGTAAGTTTGACTTGTCAGCAAACGCTTTATTGCAGATCGTACATTTGAATGGTTTCTCGCCTAGCATACAAAAGGGAAATGTCGTTGAATTACATGGTGGGCAGGTAATTATTATTTGATAAAAATCGACGTATTTATATATTTTATTGGTTACGTAATACATCATTCACTCCATCAGCGACGTATAAAATAATATTTTTGTTTAAATTCTCACCTGTATGAGTACGTATGTGTCCCTGCAGGAGCCACGGCCTCGAGAAACACTTGCCGCAATAATGGCACTTGCACCCCTGGTTATGCGTTCTAACGTGCATACTGAACGCAGGCATACTGACATAGACTTTATCGCAGTGTGGACACCTTCTGGCTTTCTTGTCTCCAAGAGATCTATGCGTTTGTCGATGTCTGGCCAAATTAGACGATGTCGAGTACTTTTTTCCACAGTCAGGACATTCGTGATCCTCATTGTCTTCGGATTTCGACGTCTCCGTTGAAGTCGAGGTTGTTCTTCGGTTTTGACAGATAGTCGAGGGTGTGGACTGAATTGATTCCAATTCAGCTTTATCGAGCGAATTCTCAGAGGCTTCGAGACTTTGACGTTCCTCTTGCAACTGATGAGAATGAGGTGAAACGTGGATGCCTAAAACTGTGTTCCTCTTTGAACGATTCTGTAAAATCTCACGTTCGCACTCGATCCTCTCGAAGAAGAGTCTCGTTCTTTCACCAAGTGTCTGTTCATCTTCGAGGGTCTCTGGGTGATCTTGAAATTGCGATTCTTGCTGTTTTGCTCGTGGGGTCATTATTCTGCCGCATTTGTCCGAAAATTGAGCACATCTAGGCGAAGCTGGTTGCTGATAAATCACGTTGTTGGGATGAATTAACGTACCAGCGGCTGCGGCTAAGCTCACTTCTGCCAATTTTGTGAGATTGTACAATTCTTCGGGACAATCTGACGATGTTTCGCTACCGCATTCGCTAGCGCCGTCAGAAGTTGGATGGTTTCCACTGTAATCGGCCAGTCTTACTCCTCTTTCAGGACTGAAATCTATGAAAGATCGACAAAAATTAGATTTATCATTAGTCTCTTTTATTCCTCTGCAAGGTATTTTTGTTATTACGAATTTTACGTTTAACAGTATGAACATTTAGACAATATGAGATATTACCACTAGACTATCACGTCGGATAATAAAATTGAAGGAAGTTCAAAATGCCGCACGTGGAAACATTTATCATTGTTAGTGGAGATTTCTACGATTTCGGTGCGTGTTGGCGAATTTCCAACGGAAATCTCGTGATCAAACTAAAAGAACTTCCAATTGATAGTTTGATTTCGTTGTACGCGGCTGTTTTGAAATTAGTGACATTTTCGCGTCATTCTTGTGCAACGAGGAAATGCATCACGTTCTGGCGCCTCATTCTTTATAACTAGCTTTTAGGAAACGACGTTTCTGTATCATATATCAATCTCTTTGATGAAACTTGAAACAGGTGGTACCGCTCTGCGCATATTAACAGAAGCTTATAGAAAAATTTCGCTCAAAGAACAGAGGATTTCTTATTTCTGGAATTTCTTTTTATGAATTTAACTTACACTTTATGTATTTAAATCGTAAACCGTGCCGAACAAAGAGATCCATATTTATGACTTTGAATCCATGTATCAAGGCGCTTCGTGAAACACGAAGCACCTTCACGAGTATACCGCCTGCTCTGTTTTTGAAGAGAACAGAAATAGAGTAGCTATCTTTCTCTCTCTATCTTCTAACTTATTCTTCTCTCTCTATTTAATTCTTGTATTTTCTGCGTACCTCAATGTACACATACATATGCGTTTGTATGAAAGTTTTGGAGGGGTTGACGGCATCGCGACGGTATGCGTCGTGTTAGTTTCGTGACGCATCTAGCGTCTCCTATTCTTAAATCTGCATGATGTACCACCTTAATCACGAAGCAACGACCAGCAAATTCTCTTGGCTTGTGGTCAGAAACTTTGATTGACGAGATGGACGTAAGCAGCGCGAAAATTTTGCTTGCTCCGGCTCAAGTACCTACATTTACGTTTTTGAGGCGCTAACATTACCATTAATGGAACTTTCGTCTTAACCTTTGAACTTTCAATGTACTGTTTTCTCATAGCTAAAAGTTTTTTGACGAACACATGAAACTGAACGCAAAACCAAATGGAACGTAAAGCTGCATGTAAAATCGAACATAAAATCGAATTGATGAATAAGAAATAGCAATCTTTACAGGTTTTTCGACGAAGAGGACGCGTTAAGGTTTATTTTTAAAACGGAGATACAGCGCAGAAGATGAAAAAAAATTCCTGGCACGGGATAAGCAAGGAATATTCAAAGAGACAGTTACGAAAGCGGACGTACCTCTTCCGGATCCATCAAACTCTTCTTCGACTCCATTGTATCGTCGGTGGGTGATTAGAAATGCCCTCGGCATTTTCTTCTTTATTGTAATTTGCCTTCTTCTCTCTATTTGACTCTTGGAATCACACAAACCATACCTTAGATCTGTCTGATTTAACTTCACTGTCACACACGGTCACTAATTGCAAGTGTTACTTTAAGTTGAAGAATACCGCGAAAGAACGTTGAACCCCCGGATTGAAGATGATGCCGCGCGGTTTTAAGTAATCTCTCGCGTATCTTGTACCTGTTGCTAAACACGGGGGTGCGTCCGCCTCGAGAATTTCGGGCGTAATAGTTGCTCCGGCTAAGATTCGGGACTACATATAGCAGCGCAGCCTCCCTCGCCCTCCGCCGTCTCTTCGTCATCGTCTTCTTCTTCTTCAGCTGCTGCGCACCGCGTTGCACGCGCTCAGAAGGGTGCCCGACTGGCTCGTGTGTCGTCGCTGCTTCTGTTTGAGTGGTGGCGAAGTGTGCGACCACTGTATGCACATCCGTG
Source organism: Bombus impatiens (assembly GCF_000188095.3). Classification (NCBI taxonomy): domain Eukaryota; kingdom Metazoa; phylum Arthropoda; class Insecta; order Hymenoptera; family Apidae; genus Bombus; species Bombus impatiens. The sequence goes on along the minus strand of NT_176616.1, from coordinate 1,460,841 downwards.
TCGCTTTTTCAATCGAGCGTGAACGGGGACAATGTTGTGCACGAGTACACGCGTAAAAGATTGAATATTAAAAGCTCTTTAGATTGAAACTAATGACGATTTTTGCTTATTATCATTTTTTTATTTACACTCGCTTAGACACTCATTTAAGTACCGACCAGAAATTTCTTCTCTTATTTGTTAGAAATTGCGTTATGTTTGTTAGAAAACTGTAATGTTTACCTTATTGAAATTTTATGTAATTCATTGGGCAAAATACTCTTGAAAATTCGAACACTTCCTTTACATAATATTTTATCAAAATTTAATACTGGCTGAGTTTAAAACTATCATTACGAGAAAACTCTCTCTTCACATCCGCCACAGAGAAAACAAAATAGGTCTCTTAATTTAAGATTTTTTCATTCAAGCTTCAGAAACAATTTTCGTTTTAATAAGTCGCCAAAATTTTATCGATTGATAACATCGTTTTGTGTGTTATTTCAATCCTTATAAGTTCGTTCTAATGTTTAATAGGTAGTTAAAGCTTCAGTTTGAAGTAGTTCTGTATTTTTGGATTTGATTTGGAAATATAAGACATATTAGATGGTTTCAAGGTGGAAAATTATACTGAGCTTTTTTCAGCTGAATTGTTGCGCGTTCGTAAGGAAGCGTAACGAAGATTTATTTTTTCTTTGACGTGGGTCGAAATACGTGGGGGAAGGTAGGTTGGAGGCCTACGTATTCGTTTATCTGTAGGAAATGTCGACCTGTAGCTCATGTGCGGTCACTGAACACTTTGTTCTAATGTAATATTGATGAACCAGTAAGAATCGAACAAAGTGTTCTTATTACTGCATTCGCTTTAAGAAACTTGATGAGTTATGAAACTGCTTCCGGATGGACACGAACAGGTGTAAACATATAAAGTGCATTTAGAGTGCGTTAAATTTGATATGAACCGAGGTGCTAAGAGGCGTTGTCACGAAAAAGATTTACATCCAATTTCAATTAACAACACGGACGAAGCATCGTTTTAATGTAAAATAATTTCCAAGTCGTCAAATAAAATTTTATCTGCATTGAAGTGTTGATATTTAAGATTTAAAGGCACGAATCCAGGGAATCGGTAAAAACAAATGAAACAAACGGAAGAAAGCATATTATTGAAACGATATTTACCAGTTGGCAAATGAAGGGATAGCATTCTATTTTTGTGCGAAGCCACCGTTGGTAGACAGATTTTGTGGGATCCGTGGCACGCGTCCGATGTTCATTAACTGCCACTGAACCGAGAAAAGAAGAAAGGGAAGGGAAAGGAACGTGTGTCGTTTAGTATGCGGCATCTTTTGACCGTCATGACGGAGAAACGGAAAAAGCGCAAAGATGGCAGACGCGATTCATCGGGACACACAGTCTTTTTGCTTACGAGATAAGTGAAATTTCCTCGAACTCGATGCTACAAGTATTTTGAGAAAACGATGGAAACCACACTAATAATATTATAAACTTTCGTTGCAAATGACGAGAAATCAGCTACATTTCTTAAACGTCTTCTTCCTCTTACTTCGTAACCTTCCACGCTTTTTCCGTGGAATTTTTTAAAAATAAACATTATATTTTCATGGGAAGCGACTATCATACTTTAAGATACTCTGCAATGTTTTATTAATAACAAGTCGTTATTAATAAAATGACACTTCTATTTCAGTCACACTTTATCGATTATATATTCTGCACGATCGTATAATAATATCACAGATGATTTTGCTGAAAAGGGCTTTATTAATTACCTCGTTTCCTATCGATGTAACTGAACAATGAACCACGACGGACTGTTGCACGCTTCCAGGTATCGAAGCATACGCGATAAATTTTAACGTGATTCGTAGAGCGCTTAAAAAGGAGAAAAATGGAAAGGAAAGCCAGATTTTCTAAGTGTGAGTGGCGTCGTTCGTGCAAATAGAGACTATGCAGCGAGAGACTATGCAAGCAGCGGGCTTTTTGGTCGGCGATTGAATGAATGCCACGCGAGTTAGTCAGCGTCGCGGTGCTAAATTCGGCGGACGCCTGGCGTCGCTCCAGAAGAACCACCCAGCGCACCAACCTGCTTCTATCCTGTAGCCACCAATGAAACTGCGAGAGCCTACGTCGTTTTCTTATTTGCTTGCCACCTTCTTTCGTCCCGCGTCGATGTTTCACGATGCTTCTCTTCTATTCGTCGCGAAAATACGATGCCAAGTGTAAGCTGCATTTATCGACACTCGTAAATCTCGAGGCAACAGAATAATGGTTCAGATTTAAGTATCGTAGACTAACGTTGTATTGGAGAAGGAATTGATGGACATTAAGAAACAAGATATTATATAGTTGTATGTATAGATAATATCCTTTTCATGTTTCTCTTTCTAGTTTACATACTTCGTTCATTTTTTCAGATCGAATAAATCTCGACATCCTAATCGTCTTTGAAATGATTCGAAGAACAGGTGTCTCGACAACTCTATTGCAATCATGGTACTATCGACGGCGGACCTAAAAATAAAGTCACGAGTGTCGAGCATCTCAACTGACGCAACTCGCAGAAGCTTTTCTCAGCGATGGATTGTCCATCCGAACTTCTATATGTCATCAAATATACGTAAGATGTAACTTACCTCGTGGTCTCTATGTTAATAAACCAGCGGACGGGGCGCATCTACAGGTGCCTGAACGCGTTTCCGATGGAACGTGTCGCGTAAAACGCGCACTTGGAGAAGCTCCAGGTGCGGAGGAGGAAGTACGTGTAAATTGTGGTGAAGTAAAAAGAGAAGTTGGATAGATCTAGAGGCAAAACCACGTGCGTTGCTATTTTTCACAGAAATGAGACAGAAGCTGACTATACGTTTTTAGATTTATCTATACTATATATACGCATATATTATACATCACATACTATCGAATGAATGAAATATTGTCATATATCTTTTTCAGTTTAGACAATCGAATTAGCAGGAAATTAAAATTACAGAGTGCTCGTATTTCAGAAGATACGGATAAACACTATCCCTAATGGTTATCCAGACCAGAAGGAAAGGGAAAAAGTTCCTCGGAAGTTGAGAAAGGGGATGTTTTTTTGTTCGATAAGGAAAACAGCGTCATTAAGTGCAATCCTATTCCGTTTCGATCGTTCGGTAAAAAAATAAATGTTTCGGCGAGTGTGTCAAGTATCGTCTCGAAAAGTATCCGGAAACGCCTGGTTCTTCTTATAAATCAGCGTCGGTACACTCCCTCTTTCCACGACCATGTCATTTAGCGAGAAGTTTTCTGCTGGAAAAAAAAGGGAAAAGCACGCGATCGCTATTTAAAAGGCTCGTAGGTGGGTGGCTTTTTAACCGAAGTATATACCGACGTAGGGAGAGGGCTTCGACTTCGCTCTTCGGCCTCAGTATGGGGTTGCCGTGCTATTTTCAGGCCGGTGGCTCGATGCAGCTGTCGTGTTCTTCGGGTAAACCACCTCTCTTCTATTCCACGGTCACTCGCGGGACAAGGTAGAACGTACAGATTGGAATTCTAAATTCACGATTCGAGAATTCGTAAAGGATGACGCATCTTCGCTAATTCTGACCAAAATTAGACGATAGCGATAAAAGAAACGTAGTATTACCGGAAGTTCGTTTTATCGTTTTACCCATTCTCGAAATTGATATCCTTGTCATGTTATTTTCGTTTGTCTAACCATTTTCCTTTGTTATTTTCTTTTCTCGATGTTTCTAAAACCTTCCGTTCTTTAAGATTAAAGTTGTTCTTTCTATTGTAGAATCGAAACGATAATTAATAAAACGCACTAAGGCTGAATGTATTAACAAAAAAAATATTTTATTCGTCAATGTAAGAACTACGCGAAGTTATACTTTTGCACGGAATAGTAAAAGGCATCGGGAGATAGAAAGATAGAAACTATGAGAACTATTTAATTGATTGCCTCCAGCAAATGTACGGGGAGAAGTGCGTGCTGAAGAATAGAAGACGTGGATGAAGAAGATGACAAGATTCGAAGATCTTGGCAACGAGCCAGACGAGATTTTCAGTCGTCTACGTGTACTTCCAACTTTCATCTGTCTCCTCTTCTAGCCACCGTACACGTCCTCTAGGACCTAGGGTGCAATGACACCGGGTTTTAGATGACAATTTTCTATTTTCAGTACATGAGTCATTGTATGCACATATCTGTTCTATGTAAAGTTGTTGGTTTTCTATGAATTCTTAAAATTCCAGAAAAGTGGCTTTACAATATAAGAATCTAAATTATTAATTTAGTAAACTTGCGTGAAATACTATAATCAAATGCAAGTTTATGAATCTCGACGTATAATAAGGCGAAGACAAGAAAGAAAGAAGAAAGGAGTATTAGAAGGTTAAAAAATATCAACCGGAACGGCCCTTAATTTAGTTTCGGGTGCAAGAGGTTAACACAGGGTGGGGATGTCCGTGGAAGTGCTCCTACAAGGGGAGAATGCCGTCATACGAAGCACGTTGGTTCATGTTTGGAGGAATGTCTTTGGGTATAAAGGGAGACAGTTCCTTCCGCCGACGGCGAACAGCCGCCTGTTTCACCCTTCTCGCCCCTCAGATTTGTTCCCTTTCTTTATATCGTTTTTCTTGCGATTCGTCGCCACTTACTATCTATTAAGATCAATGAATAGATATTTTTACTACAAAGGAAGTCTTATAAATTTTATCAAAATCATCTGAAAATCAATTTATATGCGAATATATAATATATTATATTTGTATTATGTATGTCGGAGTCAGGTTGGCATTTTGGGGCGTTCGATGAACCTTTACTTACTTTACCGTCGCGAATGTAGCTAATATTTATCAGTACGAATGTGAACATTACAAGAGACTATGAGTAATGGCAATAGGATGGTCGAGATGATGGTGATAACCAATTCAGGTTCGATAACAAATCCACGGTCCACGGGAGGACAAGGACATCAACGTACTACTTGATTCGGGTAACTTCTCGGTAACTCAGTCAGTAATTCGTCCAACGACTAACTAACAAACTAACTCTCCCGTAATCCAAAAGAAACTGCCCTTATATACTCCTGTCCCCACTTCTCGCTTCAATCTTTGTTTTTAAGGAGAGTCATATAATCATTTCAAACTTCTGTCAGGTACACGTCCCTCCCGTGACCGTGGCTACGTCTAGTGACCCGCTATGTCACTTCGAGCCCGAATCCATCGTCATAAAGTCAGATTGCAACATTAAGACTATTTCTTATTTTTATTACTTAAGTACAGCTATAGTAAAAAAAGTCTGGACTAGGGTATTGGGGTTTTTCCCAACATTTCGGACGGGAAATCCCGCTGTCCCTCCATCTTCGACATGTATATACAAAAAATAAAGAATAATTTAATGATCAATTTTAGAAAAGCATGCAGAATAATGAAATTTATAAAGAGGACGGAAGTATAGTAATTCGTAGATTAATTGCATGCCGATCAGACTGTAGAACTAAATGGCTTCGCAGGTGGCAAGCAGGCATGCGAATCTAAAAAGGGTCACACACACGAGCACGTGCTCGCATTTTGCACAACCTTTTCAAAGACGGAGGCGATCAGCTGGCGGTATTCTCTCTTCCTTTTCCCCTCTTATCTCCTTCAACGACGAGAAAAAAGAATTAAAAAGGATAAAAATGAGCATACACCCCCTTCGTCCGCACCCGCATCCTGTGCCAGAGCATAGTGCTGCTTTCGTAAAAACCGGCCTGTCGGTTTCCATTCAAAATGCGCGAGTCACGAGGGCTCATTCACAAATTTCACGACGAAATTCTACACTCGGCCGGACCGTCTGCGATCTTGATCGAGACAACAGAGACAAACACATAAGAGTGAGAGCGATCGGGATATCCTTATTCTTGAAACCTCTTGTTGCTGGATTTATATTCACGTAAGCTTTTTTTTTGCAACAAAAGAACCAACGATGGTTCATAATGACGTACACGATGCATTTAAATTCGTCGCAACCGGTATGAGCACAGGAATTTATCGAGCAGTCAGCTGATTTTACGTATCTACATAGACTGACGTATAAGATCTTTAAATGATCATAAAAATAAGGACACCCGAAATTCTATTGAAAAAAGTAATCAAGATATGAGGTTTTACAAAAAGACTTTATCGCGATCAGTGTTCTTAATTGACACTGACGAATGCACGAACATTAGTACAAACGATATTAGATAGAAAATTCTGTTCATTGATCTGCGCTGACTGAAATATACTTAACGATCATGTAGATTATTGCCCGTTTGAGATCTGGAGAATGTTGATGACTTCCGTCTCCCGCATCAAGCATCGGAAGCGCTAGGATGTAAAAGAAAGAAGGATGAACCGTTAACGTGACGCACGGGTGCCGTTCGATCATTATTCGACCCGGTGTCTGTTTTCTGATGGGATACATCTCCTGTTGCAGTAGGTGGTTCCTTCTATCGCTTCGCGTACGGACCACGTGCCACGCTGATCCTCCCTCGTTGATTCTCTTTCTTCCATTGCTGTCGTCCAGACGGCTTTAAGGAGAGATGAAAAAAATGAAGGGGACGGAAAAAGAGGAAGTGGACTAGACGATGAGGGGGCTGAGGTCGTAGTCCTGAACAGTTTGCTGGTGGATTCATGGAATTCATCCTTCTACTCACTTTTAATCGGTATTGTAAAAAAAAGTTATTTAATAAACTGATAAAGTTACGTATAATATACCATATATTTACTGTGAAAAAATTAATATGCTAGTTAAAGAAGAAAAGATTAGAAAAATAAATGAAAGAGTAGAAAATAATTGGGATTGATACCTGTGTTAATCGTTCATATTATACTGAGATTATGAAAACTTGGATACGTTTAAAGGTCTAGTGATTATATTGTCCCCACTCAAACGTTCGTCCATGGAAAAGTTGTAAGAGGGGTTAAAGGGCAGGAGGGTCGCAGACACCGAGTCACCAGCGGCAACGGGCACGCGACCGACACGCGCCCTTCTTCTGTCTCTCTCTTTCCTATCTTCCCCTTCTTTTACGCTTCTTTTTCCACCGCAGCTTCCCTTCACACGCACATGCATTCATCTCTTACACGTGATCATCTTGAGTTAACGCGCGCGTATTAGATGAAAGGCTGGTGTTTTGTCACATAATTTGAGATAGCGTAATTTGTAAATTAGTCGAGAAATGTTTATCAGTATTACTATGCGAGGTAACACAGACATTATGGTGTTCTTGACACTGATGCTAATGGCAATTATTTAAATATCATTTAATATACAAATAAATAGTGTTTTATAAGTTAATTTAGTTAATTCATTTAGTTAATTCATAAATGTATGGTTTATAAAAAGGCATTTACGTGAAGTATGTAGAATTTTAAAGGCCAATTCATGCGCCAGGTTGTTTCTGGTCTCATAAAAAATATTTCAAGTGACCTTTTGCGTCTGCTCGGTACATGTATACGTGTAGGTAGCTCATTCAGATTTCCTCTTTCTAGTGGCTCATTGAAGAATCCAGGCGCAAGAAGATGCTCGTTGCACATTATCTCAATCCTTTAAACAGTTTCCGTAGCGATTAATGAATGACATGGGAAGAACTAGTAACCGTTTTACTACACGGAAATCACAGGAAAGAGAGACTTGTAATTTTTGTTTAATAACGTAGCGGGAAACATTTTCCGAATCGCATTGCATTGGCGTTGTCTGAAAACATTACTGTATGAAAATTCTACGAAGAATGATTAAGGTCGATGAAGACGAAAATGCGATCTGTTGTCGTAACGAGGGAAATCGGACATCTCTAAGTATAGCTCGTATTTGCATGCAGATCAGGGACGGATCGTACTGGGTTGCCAAGCTGCTACAACGTGCAAAGTCCACAAGGTTTGTAGTACAAAATTTTTAGTCTATTTTTTCATGTTATGAAACGTTTTTATAAATAAGAAACATCATCGTTACCGTGTTACGATACATTCATTCGGTATTAAAATCTGTACATAAATTTTATTTTCAGGATATTATATTTTTTATATTTTTTATTCTTACATATGTATAGAAAAATTTCATTCATGACGTTTCAGCAATCATTTGTATCTACTTCGATGACGATTACGAACTTGGCAATGCTCGGAAAGAAGCGCCATTGTTGCACAATCAAATTCCTTCTTTCGGCTTTGGGATACTGATTTCAAAATTTCTCATTGAGAAGTTTCTGTTATTCTGTTTCTGTTACGAGAGTTTATAATACTTTATATGAGGTGGTTTCTAGGATCAGTTATCATTATCGATCAGTTTTCTTAAAGGACTACGTAGGATTTGCCAACGAGGAAAGCGAGAGCCTCGTGCCAAGAGCGTTTAATGACACTTTATGAAAGACACTTCGTGAAGCTAAGAGAGGTGGTTTTTGTCTTGTTTGTAAACATACAACAATGTATAATAGGAGAAAAGATACACTATCAATATAGTAGTACACGAAAAACTAACTAATCAAAATGATAAATATTGTTAACTAGATGCAAAGAATAATCAAAGAAGCATGTAAATAAAATTAAATAATAATACAAGAAGATAAATTAGATGCATCTAATGACGTTTTAGATGTGCATGAATTCACGAAATTAAAACCATGACCATTTTGCAAACTCCTGGCCGACCACCAACGATTAACCATTTATAATTGCGAGGATACTACATTTTGGCACGTGACACAGCATTTATAGATCGCGTCTCGATTTAATCGTCGTCGTTTCAATTATTTTTCTGGCTACCTGTCATCAGAAGCGTGGATCCGTGGATCCAGTCGATGCCAATGATCGAAAAATAGATCCGAGCGCAACCTGTTCGAAATAGCTGGCGTGAAACCTGTAACGTAGCTGCGTGTGTGCCGTTAATGTCAGCACGTTGAACGTGTAGATCGGTATTGGAATACCGACATCATGGTCGGCATTCAAATGCAAAACACGACACAAGTCAAGTGATTGCTGGCTTTGGCGATGAAGGTGTATATTGTTTCAGACGATATCTATCCATAGGTTGATCGACCTTTGAATGATAAGATTCTATATCCTATGATCAATGGTATTTCTTCAATTCCATTTTCAACCCTTCGAGAGAAATTGACCCTGTTAATTGTAGAACCTTCAATAACGTTTGCAACCCAGGTGGTAGGTTTCTGCGATTCGCGGGGCAAATGGAGATCATGCTCGAAGGTGTCTAAGCTAAAGGGAAGGAAATCTAATTATAGAAGTCGTTGTACCGCGTGCTGAAAGTGGTGGAGGGTGTGAGTACGGGTGCACGAATGAGAATCGGTTGCATTGGGCGGCTATAAAATGCAGGCTGCATCCGCTCGCCGCAGATGTACTTGGAATGGAGTTCCAGTACTACGACGAAACCAAAAGAATCTCTCGTTTCGAGGTTCTATGCCCTTCCAGATATCGAGGACAATGAACTTGAAGTGTACGCGATAGAAACAGATTCCATGGATTCTTGTTTGACGGAAGATCGATTGCGAAAGGAATGCGAGGTGCTCCGTTACTCTAAACTAAACTGAATTTGACCACTTCCAGACATCTGGATACACTTTCACTACCATCGTTCTTGCTATAATGTAGATGAATGTCAAAATGTTTACCGTTTCTTCATTGTTAAACATTTAGACTTAAAAGCTACAAACAAGCATTTCAGAACATTAACAGTGGTGAAACTAACCACCCCTACAATATTTATAACAGTTCTGGCTGGAATCTCATTTGAATGATTGTCTTATCACGAGTAGAGCAAGTTCATTATAGTATTCATTCATGCAGGAGCCATGTGGTTCCTTAATCCACCCTACGATATTTCCTGTCTGAGTGATAAAAGGGGTCAAACATTTACTACTAAAACTTTACAAAGCAACAAATATTGCTTACTAACAGATCATTCTTGCCTTTTAAAAAAAGCTAAGCTCATTTTTAATTTTATGAATAATCAGAGAAACACGTAACATATATTGGTCTGGTGCTGATAACAGCAAATTCTAATAATAGAAAAATCGAACAGAAATAAAAATATTTGTATCATAATTTCATACTCGTTAACTATTTCTTACGGGTGATACGTTTATCGTCAATCTTACCCGTACAAATGATTGGTCACCCAACTGCACCAGCTGTGACATTTCGCACACGATCGACTCCTGCCGCTCGGACCGTGATTATTATTGTTTCCTTTATCTTTTTTTCTTTCTCTGAAAGTAGCGGCGCGTGTGTCTGTGACGTGGCCATGTAAGGGCTAGGCGGGGGTGCTGGTCGCTAATTTTAGTTCGTCTCCAGGGTTCCTGGAGTTGTCGGCGAATCGGCAGCTGGTGATTCAAGACGTAGCCTTGCACGTGGGTACGTGTCTCACCGTTCACGCACGACGGACATCCCCCTTCTTGTTTCTCCTCTCTTCGAAGGAGGTCGACGTGTCCACTCGTTTCGTTCCAGATGTGTGCTACGTTCAAAGTCACGCGATATATTAGACATACCGCTGGGTATTAAGACGAACGATTTCGAGGTCATTTTTGTTATTCGACTTGAGATTAGATTGGAAAAGATCTTAGTACTTAATCGAAACGAATTTTTTAAGGTAAAATCTTTTGATTTTGTTTATTAAAGATTATGTGAGAGAATATATATATATTTCGTTGTATTTAATTACTCAAAGGTATTCTTCAATTTTGATGGAGATTGCTATCTGGCCTCTTCAACCCTTGAAATCAAAAGGCAGAGAAGAAAGAGAAAGGGAGAAGGAAGAGGAAGGGACGCGTGTGTCTCTTTGAGAAGGAGCTAAAGGGGAAACGGAGGAGAGGTAAACGAGATCTGGCGGCGGCTGGTGCAGCGGATGTTTGAAGCTGCTGAAAGTGAGGCGGTGCGGTGGTTCCTTTCGCCTTCTTTCTCTGTCTTTCCTGTTGCGTTTCCTTCATCAGTTAGCCACGATCACGGTAAAACACGGTTCGCGGAGGAAGCACCTCGGCGGATGTGATGTTTAGGACATGGACCGGACAAAAAACTCTTTCCGTATAAATAGGCAACAGTGGTTGGTCCCGGTATTGCCGTTTAACTTTTGACCCACATATTTTCATTGATTATTTATGAAGGCACGTATTTCTTTTTTCTTTATAGTAACCTTGCGTGGCTTTGGTGTAGTAAGTAAAGTAAAATTACATGTATTAATTAAAAATTAACATTCGACTAATACTAATAAATTAGTGGTAAATTAGGTCTTATGTTTTAGTGGTCACGGTTGACAAGAGGATAATGATTCTAACGAAGTTGTAAATGCGTTGGTAATATGATCACTGTAAAGAACCGCAGCACTTGTTGGCCTGTTTCCACTTGGGTTTCGGAAGTCAAATCTTTTTTGACCTGCAACCTGCTAGGTCAAAAGAACGCGATCCTCTTCACAACTGTGCCGATTCATGTTACAGTAACAGAAGGAAACGGAAGGAAAATGATGAAGCTATTAACACACTAACCTACTCGTGTCAATAACCCGTTTACTCTCTTAGCACGCGTCGATTATAATACTACGTAGAAATCGTTATTGTTACATACGAGAGAAATATAGTATAACATAAATACGACAAGGTATAAATGTTTTTAAAGTGCGTATACTGCTAAACATTACTACATACTAAATAATTTAGTGAGACTAAAGGGGTACACGACGCGTGGATCGAGTCAGATATGCTCGACACGTGGTTGTCGATATTCCAGGCTCCTGCCGAGAAACACAGACCTCCCAGTGTCATCCGACCACCATGTGCACGCGAGCTCGGTGAAGTCCCTCTCAGGTTTTGAAATTGTCTTCTATTTGTCGTGGTATCGCCGAAACCGAATGGCATGTAAAAAAGCAGAGAGAGAGAGAGAGAGAGAGAGAGAGAGAGAGAGAGAGAGAGAGAGAGAGAGAGAGAGAGAGAGAGAGAGAGAGAGAGAGAGAGAGAGAGAGAGAGAGAGAGAGAGAGAGAGAGAGAGAGAGAGAGAGAGAGAGAGAGAGAGAGAGAGAGAGAGAGAGAGAGAGAGAGAGAGAGAGAGAGAGAGAGAGAGAGAGAGAGAGAGAGAGAGAGAGAGAGAGAGAGAGAGAGAGAGAGAGAGAGAGAGAGAGAGAGAGAGAGAGAGAGAGAGAGAGAGAGAGAGAGAGAGAGAGAGAGAGAGAGAGAGAGAGAGAGAGAGAGAGAGAGAGAGAGAGAGAGAGAGAGAGAGAGAGAGAGAGAGAGAGAGAGAGAGAGAGAGAGAGAGAGAGAGAGAGAGAGAGAGAGAGAGAGAGAGAGAGAGAGAGAGAGAGAGAGAGAGAGAGAGAGAGAGAGAGAGAGAGAGAGAGAGAGAGAGAGAGAGGGAAAGAGAAACCATCCGAAAGACCAACGCACAGTTTGCACCTCCTCGGTGTGCTCGATGAAAATTTAAATAGATCCTTTCGAAGCGACAAGTGCCCTGCATATACTCTGTGGGAGAGTCTGTTTGGAAATACTGTTTTTTTTTATGAAAAAGATAATATTACAAAAAAATGGAAAACGACCATTTGAGAATTGGTAAGAATGAATCAAAGTTGCTGTCTTAGAAATATTATATTTTACCAAGATCAATGCTGATCAGTAGTTGCAAACGGCGTAAGTGAAACTGTAAGCAACGACCGAGGTAGTTGTATTTTCCCTCGCAGTTGTCACCTGCTCTTGCTGCTTGACCAATTGAAATAAACTTACGTCTGCCACTCAACCAGAGTGCAGCAGGCCTGTGCCCATTTTCGAGGAATACGACACCCTTACTTTTACGATACTTTGCATATGCCTCTTAAACTCGTTATTGTTTACCCTTGCTAAAAGTTTTACGTGTTCAAATGTAAATTAAACTGCAATTGCAGAGTGTATTTCAACTGAAATCGATTGAACTTTAAGAATAACGATAGATATCGCATAGTAAGAAGTAATTTATATTTATGTATAATATTAAAAATTGAATGTTTTAAACATCATTGTTTTCATATCTAAAATATCATAAAGCCATTTAGGTCTGAAAATCATATTCAAAGTATGTGTAAACTGATGTCCTTCGAAAATGTAGGAAACCTAGGAATAAATAAATCTATGGTATTAAATTTATTCGATTATTATTCGTAGTAAAGGTAACTCACATCGAGGGGAAAATGAGGAGGATAAGTGTGATTCGAAGCGATGTGGAAGAATACACTGACTGTGACTTGAGGTTCGGGATACGCTGGAGTGGGTACACTCCAAAGAACTTGGTATGTATAAATTTCAATATTATATTTATATTGAAGGCCCATGAAGTTTACATGGAACATCCAATCCTTCAAAGCCTACAGGAACACTGTATAAAAATATTCGTCTAAAGATTTATTATAAATAAAAATTTTTATATATCGAAGTTTTACTGATAATGCATTCCACGATTTCATTTCATTTGTCACAGTTTCTAATCCATTTCGTGCGGTCAAACTGCCACACGTAGGCCATTTATTACCGAAATAGCCTAATTTCCGTGTAGTTATACCAGTCACATTGTCAAAAGTAAGTTCACCCTGTTAAATTCTGTATTTGAAAATTTCAACATTATAAAATTAGATGGTAAGAATTTTTTACAAACCAAGTTATTGATTATCTTGAACGCATTTAACGTTGCCTGATCAACGAATCTTTTAATAAAGTCTGTTGTAGTACGATAGCATTGATACAAGTGACCGTCAGCTTCAAGCGTATTATATGCTGAGTGTTTATGTGAAAGCATATTTACAGGACGTGAAAATTGTAGAAACGAATATTTTCTTTGAGTTTCCAAAAATTTATTTCACCGAACTTACATATGTCATTACGTTCGTGTTAAAAAAAGAAACGACAAAATCGACGATTTGGTGCTTCCGCTCGTGCGTGTTTTTTAACGTCTATACGATTACTTCGCGATATACATACATACATACGTCTATAATTGTATACAAGATACACGAATAAAACGCACGATACAATTAAACTATACGAAGACTTGAATTTAGACAAATAACTGTCTGTAATATATGATACATTAAAATTTATGTTAAATTAACAGTCATTTTTCGTGTTATTAGGATGATCATGCTGAGCCCGTGCGGCCTTTGTTGATGCTTCCAAACCTGTAACAGCCGCTAAAACTTGAAATAAGCTTTCCATCAATCTACTAAATATTTCTGACATTTCATCATCCTTTCGTGTAACCACAAAAATATCTGAAAAAAATGTGATAATTAATTTTTATTGTATAGTATTTTTAACATAAAATACATAATATTCTAACGATTTTTATTTTACACAAAATATAATATCTATTTTAGGATGATTTAGTGTGTGATTCGGTATATTACCAGATCTATCTTGTCCTAAATATTTGCAATACATATTAACAGCAGTCGTTACGTCATCATCATCATGAAAAGGATCTCCTGGCCATTGAGCTCTATGCAGCCTTACAGCTTCAAGCGCAGGACACCAACGCGCGTTTCTAAGTAGTTCTGCGACACGAGCAACTTCTTCCACAGCACCAGTGCCGGGCAAAGGACTAGGACTAGGCGTTGGAGTTGGTGTCCCTCTTTCACTCTCTGTACTCTCTTCAAGTGCTCTACTTAGAGCAATCTTCATATTCGCAATTTCTGCAGATATATCTAAAAGCGGAATTTGTACGTTTCGTGCAGCATTCATGAGAGTACCTAGCATCTTATTTGAAGCTTCGATTAATAATAACAATTGAAGATGAAGTTTATAGAGTGCTCTGCCTAAGTCTAAGAGCATTTCTTCAAGGCCTGCCTCTGTTGTATGACCACTACCTAATGCTTGGAGTTTTGCCGCTGCTTTGGCTGCTTCCAAGCACTGAAAAATTATATATTAGTAATAATTACATATGTGCATATATTTAATAAGCAATTATTTACTTCGGTAGCATGATCTTTCTTATCAAGGAATGTCTCAAGATGCTCTTGAATTTCTAACATTCCAAATCGCAATGATTCATTTAATCTTTGATTTGCGAAAATTGCGATCGAAAACCAAATTAAAGGTGGTTCGGCTTTTGAACTAAGTAGTTCCGCATGACTAGATAAATGATAGCCTAATTGAGTGGAGGCAGGACTGCCGTTACACAATAAGGCACTAGCTTCTCTTGTAAGAGTGACCGATTTACTGCTTACATCCTGATAATAATAATATAAGGTATTAATTTATCAATACTAAAATACATATAACTCTAACAAACAATATAATTACCCTTAAAATTCTGCTCAATAATTGGAAGAAATCTAAGGTATTATAAAGGGATTGCGTGATTAGATTTTGAATTTGTTGGCGCCAAATTTCTTCCGCGTCGTCTCTTACAACTTGTCTAAAAGGCATTAACGCTGACAGATTTGGTGATGCATTACAAGGGGTCACATCTCCTAAATCTCCAGCACTAGATCCACTGCACATGAAATATGAACGAACATCAAAACAAATTTTTTGCTTGGTTTAATAAGAAACTTACGATGTGTCAGACCTTGTCGAAGAATCATGTCGAGTACGACTAGGTATTAAAGATAGGGAGGATGGTGGGAACATTCCAGGTATATTGTTTACTTCCTGTCCTGCTCCAGATCCACCGGGTACTTCATCTAATGGTGATTCTGAACCAGCTTCGTCGTCTGATGACTCTTCCGCAACACCGCGCTACAATTTTGATATTGTACACTCTGATTCTTATCAATTTATTAAAATTATTCAAAAAAATTTTATTTATTTACCCGACTGGTGTGTTTACTAGATGATTGAGTCTTTTCACTTAAACTTTCTTCAAATTGCCTTAAACTTGGTTCTCTTTCTTCTCCCTCGCTGAGAGGACGGCGTCTTACTCCCCAATTGAAATTATCTGTACTTTCACCCTGTAATACATAAATGAGATATTTTTTATTTTAAAACCAAGTTGATTTATATCAACAATACATGCATAAACATGTTTAAATGAAACACTCGCCTCAACACTTTCGCTTTCATATTCAAGAAAATCGAAGTCTTTAAATACGCCAAATTGTTCGTCGTCTCTTCTTGAACCTCCGCTTAAATCGTTATTTGCACCAGAAACTTCTTCCGTTGAAGAAGCCATAGATGATTGTCTTTCCATTAGATCCGAACTCTGACTGAATATCACCTGTGTTATAAATGTTTAATCTTTAGTTAATAGAAGGAATCATGAAAAAAACGAGAACAGGAACTTTGTCTGATACATCTTAATTTCTGTCTTTACTATGTGACAATGCTGTGAACTTTAGCGATTATTGTGCATTTACGTGTTCATTAATGAACTCTTTTATATATGTTTCATTTCAACTGATATAGCGATAACGTAAAGACTGCAATGATGCACGCGTACATTGCATCCTGATACACCATTTTTTCATACAATTAACATGCTACACAGAAATCTACTATACATAGATAATCCTACAGATAATAGAGACTTTCTTCCGTTTCCAAAATTTTGTGCAAGTTAGGTATTTGCACGAAGCATGTTAAAGCGTGAATATAACTGATAGGACATCACATATGAAAATAAACAGATTCTTTTTTACTCTCGTGATAATGAGTGCAGACTGCATTTAAAGAAACCTGTTACCTTGCTATATAATGTCATTGAACTAATGTGTTCATCCTAAAAAGGGGTACACAACCAGAATCAGTTAAAAGATATGATATTTGGTTGAAAGCTATTGGAATGAAATATATGTAGCACAGACAAGTTTTTGAAAACAGTTTCTCTCCAATATAAACTTACAGATGGGCTCTTTGGTAGTCCAACTCGTTGACCGCATGTTGTTAGAAGATTTACCAAACATTCTCTAACACGACCCTGGAATATATATATTTTATTAAATATCAAATTTGTAAATTTTATGTTATTTAATATTATTTGCCAAACCTGTGACATCCATGGCCTTTTCCAACCGGAAACCGCATTACTGTCAGCTGGCGAAAGAGATAATGAACATCGGGGAGAACTAAGTGATTTTTCTTCAACTCCTTGACGTATTAACCACCGTCTACCAATTACAGGAGTTTGTGATAAATCGAACGTGAAATCCATAGTCCTTCCTATTTACCAATAGAACATAACAATTCAACTTTATGACAAAGAACTCAAACAAATATTAAGAATAATTAATATGATATTAAATAATACAATTTAACAAATAAATTTTACCTTTTGTAAAAATATGTATTTGAAAAAAATAAATCGATAAAAAAGTTCACAGAAATTAAGAATTATTGGAAGCGTGCTATGTGGTAACAAAATTTAATTTTGATTAAAAAAATAGTAACTATATTTCGTAAACAATTTACAATTTACTATTATTATTATTTTTATCGCAACCTGAGCATCGTCAGATAAGCAATCCATGCAGTGAGCGTGTTCCGCATTGTAAGAGGAAAAACAAAACATAATAATTTTTTACGTCCACATCCATGCAAAACGTATATTAAAGAATAGCGTTTTACCGGGTAATTCTTTTTTGGTGAATATCTCGGTATCGGTGAAACTTGGATGTGGAGATGATATTGAAGATTCCCAAGATGATCCATGTACTGATGTAGGTGGTGCTACTAATGTTGATGACCTTGTTACTACCAGCTTTAATATTTTAAGGGCTTCTTTCCAATGGGGACCCTAACATTACATACATTATTATCAATCACCTGCTTATGAGAGAGCTATATATAGGTATTGTGACTTATTTCATTTCTTTGTCTGAAATGGAATTTTAATCATACCTCAACATATTTTGAAATTACTCTCAGAAGTTCAGTGTTGATTGGTTGTGCTGCTTGTGAAGCTAAATCAACATAATGTAACATACAATGTATAATACTAAGCACAGGTAACGCAACACTTCCTGGACCTTTCTCCAATACTTCGACCAGAAAAGCAAGCATATTGAAACTAAGATGAGCGTATGTATCATATAAATATTTGACAACACATTTAGTCCATTGAAAACTTTCTTTACTAAAAGTACGTCGACTATATAACGTCATAACAGTACCTAAGTTTTCTAATTTTTTTCCTTTCTCGGCGCTCACCTACAAATAAAGAAACATTGTATCCTCCTTATAAATAAAAGTACATACGAAGTTACTATAACATATAATAATACTTACTTGTGCAATATTTTCTGCGCTTCTAATACACAATTCATTAGCGTCTTCATAATTTAAAAGCATATAGGGAAGGAGCGAAACAACGTTCATCGGAAACGCGAGGCTTTGGGTTGGATCAACAACTGGCAAATCCAATAATGGAGTGAACTGAGATAATAATGTTACGACAGGTTCATATGTATTGGGACTAGTACATCCTTTTAATAATAGTGCATGTACACCAGGAAATGAGTTCCATCTTAGCTGCTGTTGTAATTTTTCAACTTTATCTCTAGCATCTGGTCGATCTAATGGTAATCTATGAAGTACGCGGCTAAGCAGCCTCAATGCCAAAAGAAATTCATGCTCATAGTCTGATTCGAGTAAAGACACCGATAACCAGAATAGCTGTGCCAAAATAGTCATTTTATCATCTTGTGTTGCTGAATCACCCAATAATTTAAGAGATTGAGCCGATCTCGAGCGTGAAAGATTAGAATTGGGATATTTATTGCATCTGCTATCTAATTCTATAAAAAATATTTGACACATTATATATTACAATTTATGTATGGCTGTTAATGCAAATATCACATACCTTTTATTTCACTTGCTGCCGAGTTACCACCACTTGATTTTTTCATACAGTAACTGACTGAGTAACTGGTACTTCTTGTATGACCACCTTGATTTAAGTGAGAGAACATATGTGGACCTGCTGGATATCCATTACCTCCTCCTGGACTTCGTTTTCCACCAATTAAACCACCCGACGCTGGATCTTTATTATTTAGATTTGGAGTAGACTTAAATATTTCTTTCATAAAATCTAAAGGTCGGAAGTCGGATTCTAGCGAATCGACAGCTGCTTCAAGTGTTAATAACAATTCAGTTACATAGCCCTATACACAAATTAAAGAAACAGAATTGCAGCCATTATAAAAATATTCATATAAATATTATAAAAAGATAGATACACCATGTACCTGCATATCTTCTCCTTGTTCAGCAACTGTTTCTACCAATCTAGATAAAATATCAGATAACATTCGAGATGTAATAGGAACTCGTAATGCTCTGAATACTTGAAGAGATCTCCCAGCATAATGTCTAGACGAACAGGATAGACCTAATTGTAATGCAGTTTGTGCCCAACGTTGACTAACCAGAGCGTGGGGTAAGGAGTCTCTAAAGACTCGTAATATATGTCGCAATAATACTGTTAATTGTTCAGCACTGCGAACCCACCATACTTTGGCAGTCATATCTTCATAGTTCCACAATGGTTGATTTATTCTATAGAAAAACGTGCTTTCAAATTTTGTAAAAATATTTACAAAAATATATCTACTTATAAACGTACCGAGATGCTAAGAAATTAATCAAAGATTTGATTACATCTTGAATTGGCATGTTTGGACCCGGTTGTGGACCAACCCAGTTATTTGCGTCTTCTGGTGTGACAATAACAGGTGGCACCGTATTCGATGAATTTGAAGTTGAAGGCCAATTATTGCACACGGATGATTCTGTAAAATCAACATCGTTGTATTAGCCCTTTTATATTATCGACAATACATACAGTCACAGTAAATGTTAACTCCTCACCATATGCATGAGAATTCGAATAATCTTTACAGTTGTCCACAACTGATTGATTTGTGTGATTCATTGATAACGGAGGGGTAGATGTTGAGTTAGGGATAGGTGAATGAGTAGGTGTTCCATTATTAGAAGATGGAAAAGGTGGTGGAGGAGGAGGAGGTGGCGGTGGTGGAGGAGCTGAATTGAATATAGACGATTCCGGTGGAAGAGGCGGTGGGGGCGGCGGCGGGGGGGGGGGGGGGGGGGGGGGGGGGGGGGGGGGGGGGGGGGGGGGGGGGGGGGGGGGGGGGGGGGGGGGGG